>NW_027152213.1:1256656-1316578 GCF_004359215.1 Bremia lactucae | reverse complement strand
TTTTTGCGACCATTTCGGTCCGCATATTCTTTTTGCTTGTCCTGTGCGCTTGCCATTGCGTCACGGACTTTACGTGTGATGGCTAATCGCTCATCCACAAAGCGTTGAGCCTCGCTCACGCTTTTAGCATCAAACTCGCCTATGATACCGCCAAGAGGTCGGTCATAAGGCGTAGTTTTATTGACCACTGCTAAACTGGCAGGGTCACTAGGGCAAGTTTCTGTCTTTGAGATGATACCCTCATGGGTCATCGTCATATTGACGAAACTATGTCCCTCTTTCGCACCGAGCATAGTGAGGGGCCCTCCCCCACTAAGACTCAAGCTGCGCACAAACGAGACTGGCGTCCGAGGATGGCGCAGTCCGTTAATGTAAAACGGTGTCTCACCCGTACTGGCGTGGGCACTGTTATTTATAGCGAACTCCACAAAGGGCAATTGCTTGCTCCACTCTTTGGGAGTTGCTATAGTGCGTAAGACATCCGCCACGACCCGATTGCCACGTTCTGTTTGGCCATCGGTCTGGGGATGATCTGCGGTCGACATGTAGAGCTTGCTACCTAGCAGATCGAACACATGTCGCCAAAAAACAGACGTAAAACGTGGATCGTGGTCCGATACTATGGACTCGCGCATCCCGTGTAGTCGGTAAACATATTCCAGGAACAGTGCTGCCTCCTTGCCTGTGATCGATGTCTAAATTGGTGCTAAATGCACCATTTTGCTCAGTCTGTCGGCAAAGCCGACGAGCCCCGTTCGACCCTTATGATCGAGCGGTATGCGAAACATGAAGTCCAGACTTACCGACTTCCAACGGTTGGTTGGAATCGGTAGCGGCTTCAGAGGCGCACTGCTGGACGGTGCAGGCTTAATACACTAACGCTGTTCGCAAGGGCAAATATAGTTGGCCACCCATCTATATAGATGTGGCCACCAAATTCCTTTAACACTCGTAAGAATGTCTTTCCACGGCCCAGATGTTCCCTATATGGCGCATCATGGAGCTCGTGAAGGATCACCATCTTGAGATCTGTGTCATGAGGCACATAGATTTTCAAGGGATCATAAGGTGAGAGCTGATGCCGAAACAGGCCATCGCTGTATCTAAAGCGATTTAGCTTAGCTTTCAGGTGCGACTGAAGGGTTACTTTTCGTCCACCAAAGTGATCCAACAGCAGGCGACAATGGTCGTCCTGATTGTAGCTCCCTTTTATTTCAGAGGCTAATGAGCTCTTCACGTGTTATGCCTTCATGGCTGCCAACGTTGACGGCTGAAATTATGCTTTAGCACTAGACATACTTTCCTGGTGTCTTATCTCGAAGTCTGGTCTGCGCGATAAAGCGTCAGCCAAGACATTCAACTTACCCGGCTTGTATTCAACATTGAAATTAAATTCAGAGAAGAATGTAAGCCATCTTGCCATTCTAGGCGAGATGTGCGGTGAGTTTATTGCGGTCCGCAGTGATGCGTGATCCGCATAAACCACAAATGGTCCAGTGTCTAGTAAGTGCACACGAAACTTGACAAGAGCATACTTTATTGAAAGTAGCTCTTTGTCATGCACAAAGTAATTCAGTTCCGCGGCTTCAAAAGCCGGGACAGATAAGAGATGACGCGGTCAACGCCGTCGTCTGCCCATTGCAAATTACTTGCATCGCAGGCGACGCTTAAGGGCTTATCCGCGTCTGGCAATGACACATTTGCAAGTTGACGTACAATTGAGCGTCCTTCAAAGTCAGCAACACAGCGTCTAAATGAAGCTTGTGCGACTCGATTGCGCTCAGCCCGTCCTCGGCCCTACTATGCACGAATACATCGTCAAAGTAATAAGGCGCGCAGGTGCGGTGCTGACGCATCATATGAGTCACTAATCGGTTGAATGTCGCTGGTGCGTTTTTTTAACCCTTGAGGCATCACAAGCCACTCCTAAAGCATACCGCTTGGGGTGCTTACATTTGTTTTGGCTACATCGGACTCTCTCATGAATACCTGATAGTAGCCATCCTTCAAATTCAACGCGAAAAATATATTTTGACTTTTCCATGGAGTTCAACAAAACATCTTTCCGCGGGATTGGCGATCACGCCGGTATGGTCGCCGTGTTCAGTCTATTGTAAGCATTAACTACGCGCCATTCACCTGTGGCTTTACGCACAGAAAAGTACTTCTCGATAGTGGGCGTGGTGCACTACGCTCAGGAGCGTAGTGTCTTAACTTTTGACAGCGATTGCATTTCTGTAATCGCTTGTTGTTCGAAAAGCGAGGTTTCTCGCTTTCGACATAAGAGAGGTACATAGGTTCTAAACCTCTCAATTCGTGTAGTCTTGGAGGACGATATGATGACAAACTAGCTTAAGCATGTCTCAAGCTAAAGTCTCCTGTTCCGCATCGGATATTGCTTCTTCAAGCGTATCCAGTCCCAAGCGGAATGGCTGAATGGAGGCATCTTTGTCCAAACCGGACAGCATGGCCGAGATGGCATCGTTTTCTACGGTTCGAACTCATTCGTTCGACCGCACTCCTTTCTATGTCACTTAGAAAGGAGTAGCTATCACGCGAAACGTGATGCGTGTTTCCATTATCATCGAACATGTCCATGTTAGATGATGGAACTGTGGTCCTTGGACGGACTACAAAGTGCTACCAGGTGTAACGGTGTAACGGGGCACTGCGACTTGTACTGTTTCAGTACAAGTCCACTTCACACTGCTTCAGTTGTGAGTGGTGCCTTTCGTTAGGTGACGTACACTGTACGTATAGAGGAAGACTTCTCATAAGGCAAGTTAGCTTAAGAGTGTAAAATGAAAACTGTATTAATATAGTTTAGTGTCTCTTAATCTATCTTTGTAAATGCTGACTTAACTATAAACTAATACTAATCATGTAAATGAATTCTTATCTATCTTATCTTGTAACTCTCTTTGATTACTTCTACAGCTGATTAGTCTGCGGAATAAATAGACATAATGGTCTATACCTATTTATGGATAAGAATTCAGGACATTACTATATAAAGTAATATCCTCCAAATATTATCTACCTTTTAGATAATATATTAATTAACAACCTTTAAGTGTTAATTTCATGTAACGATACACCCCGTTACAGTGGCCGCATAAAGACGTGCCCACCTCCATGAAGCCTGGCACCAAGTATGTAACTGGGTTTCCTCCTACATGTATATTATTTTCTTTAAGATGGAGCGCAGCTACCTCGCTCATAAAGTCAGAGAAATACTTCAAACTCATAGAATCACTTAGTTCTGTATTACTAAGAAGTTCCACAACTTAAATACTAGTTCAAGGATCTGTCGTTCGTAGAACCAAGTGGCAACTTATTCCCGATAGTATGGGCCTGAGGAAGTTACTATCACTGGTCGTAGCACAAGTCTACTTTAAGATCACAAGAAGAAATGAATTAAAGTGAATTTTATTTCATATTTTAAAAATTCACCTTACCCTTACTTCATTAAAAGTAGATTTCGCCACCAGATATCGATCTGGTGGCGAGGTGTAGACAATTAAACTTAAGACTTATTAATTGTAAGTAAAAACTGCACGATACCGCGTCCAATCGAGCAAAATTTTCGGTCGGGGTACCATGAAAGTCGTCGTTGTCGGCTCCGGCATTGGTGGATCATCTGCTGCCTACCACCTCGTGAAGGATGGCCATGAAGTCATACTTATCGAGAAGAATTCGACGCTGGGAGGCCACACGTATGGGATGGAAATTGACGGAGAGATGGTTGACATTGGCTTCATGATGTTTGGCGATTCCAATCCCAACATCAAACAGTGGTTTAAGTCGCTAGGCGTGACTCAGGAAGACGGCACGACAAAGAAGCGTATTCCCATGAGCCTCACGGTCACATCGGATATAAAAGGTGATCTGCAGTTCTCATCACGTGCGCCATTTAACGGCAGTGCCCGCAACCTTTTTGACTTTCGGATCTGGCGCGTGCTTATTGACATATACAAGTTCACGATGGACCTCATGTCGATGCCTGTGAAAGAAAATATTACCACACGTGAATGGGCCGCCAAAGGCCGTTACTCGAACGTTTTTTTTCGCCATTACTTCCTTGCTTTTGTCTCCATTCTCTGGACAATTCCCAAGCACGACGTCCTGGACCTTCCTGTTTCGCAGTTTCTTCGATGCCTCAAGTCACACTCCAATTCATTATACATACCATTGTGGCAAGTGATACTAGGAGCGCTGGGGCGTCGAACGGATCGTCCGAGGCACTTGTGGTGGTACGTCGGCTCAAGCTACGTTGAGCCGTTCATTAAACTCTTTACCGAGGAGTACAATGGAACAATTCGTTACAACGCCACTGTTGATGAAGTTGAAAAGGGCGGCAAGGCTGTCATTTTAAAGAGTGGCGAGAGAATTGATTGTGACCATGTCGTACTCGCAACCCACGCAGACGAGAGTGCTGAAATGTTGCGTTGGAGTGAGAAGTCGTATAGATCACTGATGCGTTTTCACTACCACAAGAGCTTGATTTATGTTCATTGTGACCCTGTCATGCTACCGTTCTCAAAGAAGGTGTGGAGCAGTTGGAATGTTCTCATCACCAAAGATGATCAGTACATTCTGACATATTGGATGAACCGCATTCAGCGCCTTAACACCAAAAAAGACGTTTTTGTGACCATCACACCTCACGACTATCAAGGCAAACGTCCGGCTTCGGATACAATCATTTCTACTTTTCGCTGGGACCACCCGCGCCTCTTAGCAGATTGTATCCCACAGAATGAAATTATTCAAGAGGATGGCATAACTCTTTCCGGTGCCTGGCTTGGCCGCGGATTTCACGAGGATGGTTTTGTAGCAGGTCGCCGTGCAGCAGCCATCGTCCGCGACTCGGCTCACCAACATACGGTACTGTACGAAGACCCCGATAACATTCATGTTCCTGCCGTCCCTCCTTTTGGTATACCATTTAGTTTTCACCTAGTTGGTGTAACTATCATCTGTCTCATGGGCTGTGGAGTCGCCAAGCTACTAAGCAAGCAAGCTTGATCTTCTCATTGCGCGGCACAATGTATAGAGATCAGGCCTTATAGATGCCTAACAAATTAAAAGTGCCGTAGTGTTCTATTTTCGATTCGCGGAGTAATTTACTTAAGCACAAGCACATCAGTGCAAAAAGGTCGACAGAACTACGATTATCCTTGCAATTGGTAGTCGATGACTCGCTGGTGAATTTCTGAAGATCCTGTAACATCCGGTCTCGCAAAGGTCGTCGAAAGCGTAGAAGGTCAAGATATCGTATTTTGTCCACTTACTGCAAAATAAATGCTTAGCGTCTACTACCAGGATATGCGTCGATTGCAAATCGAACACGTGTATTCGTCAATTGATGCATCCAGAAAACGAAGCAATAAGTTGGACATTTGTGACGTGATTTTTTTACGAATCAACAACGAACTCCCCTTACGATCTTGTTGGTCTTGCAGTAAATGAAATCCATCGTCCTGATTGTCTTCTCGACATTGTTGCTTAAAGAGATCTCAGTCGCTGCGACCAAGTTAAAATCTCGAAAGGCGGCTCAAGATCTAAGTGAAGTAGGTTTCAAGAATTACGTATCTTCGTGGACCTCTGTTATAGTCCTCTAATGTAATACTGAAAAAGCCTGATGTTCTTGGTCAATCAACAAGTCATCCAGGACAATTAGGTTGCGAAGTTTCGATTCGTGTTAGATATAAACAAAGAATTTATTACAAATTTGTGTTAATCGCCATTGTCGCGAGTTTACTTACGTTTCTCATCACCCGATGGACAGCGTGCACACCCTTATAGCATTTTGGGATCGATGGTAATGACAGCACATTGTGAAACAATCTTGTTACAGTTATCCCAATTAATGGGAGTTCCATTCATTTGACGGAATTGGAATTCACGTTTGTGAAAGACAAGAGAAGAGCAAAGTAAGGGATCAGCTGAAACCGATTAGCGCTGCATCTTACCTTGGATGTCGAGAGCTGAATATATCGCATCTTGTGGGGCTCTGTTCGGGGAAAACGCCGTTCTCGGTAAAAAAAAATGAAAATATCTCCCTGCTGTCCTTGCGTAGTACAAGTAGCTGCCAACTGCAATTTCAAGTGTATTGGGGTGTCCGTTACATAAATATTATTTCTTTTAAGAGGAATCATAATTATTATTTCCGATGAGAGGAAATATATAAAGAAAGAAGACAAAATTATTATCTTTATTAATAATTTAACTTAATAGTTCCAATATTACCAAATTGGTAATATTGACGCAATAAGACTTTAGTTCTATTGATTGGTTGATTTAAGTTTAATCAACCGCCAATCGTTAAAAGACGCGATTGTGCGGTGCGCAATTAGGCACCCTACATAGTTTGTTAATAATATAATATGGTCAGTAGTATAAATAAGATCGTTACGTAGGAACTTATTACATTAATACAGTTTTACTTTTTCTCTACTTTGAAGCCTTAGAACCAACTTTTGGTAGCTAAGACTACCTATCCCTGTAATCTTCCTCTGCACGTCGTGTACGCGAAGTAACCGAGCCACCCCACCTTCACTGTAATCAGTGTAGGCTGTCTAGTACTGCTAACAGTATTAGTAAAGTGCACCTGGTAGCACTTCAAAGTCCGTTCAACGGCCCACGCACGTTCAATCCAACTTGGACATGTTGGATGATGAAGGAGGGAGCTTTCAAGCCCCTCAAGAAGGCTATCACGCAACGGGTGAAATGTTTACTTATTGAGTGACCTTGAATGGAGAGCCATCGAACGGATGAGTTCGGTCGTAGGCGAGCCAGCCGTTTGCGACACTGTTCACTCTGAACACAGATGAACAACAAGCGGCCATAGCCGAGTTCAGTCAACACGAACTCGACGGGGCCCCATAAAAGTAGCCTTGCTTCACCAACAAGGCTCTCAGCACGTGGAGGTGTTAAAAGAACAGGGTGCTCAACAGTCGAAATTGGTTGTTGTTGTTGAGATGGCAGCATTTACATGCTGTTAGCGAGCCGACGCTTCGCGTCGACCTGAAAGCTTAAAGATAGAAATCTCTAAGTTTAAGGCAGTCGAAGGCGACTCCATTTGAGATGGTTCGTCGAATTAGACGACGCCATAGAAGCTTGCCGCATCAATGATGATGCGACGAAATTAAAATTTGGCATGTCTAACTTAGCCAGACGTGCCAATCTTGGGCCTTAGGGCTTAAGCTTCACGACCCATTAGATTTTGGGTCGTATGATGTCTTTAAGACCCGGCTCAGGCAAACATTTGAGCCACCACGTGCCGAATTCAGGGCTCGAGTTGAGCTCCTAAATTTAAAGCAGGGCAAACGGGACCTATATGCTTATCCAGCACACATGATACCTAGTCAGTTGTATTGTGAGTTTATCCAATTGATGAACAAACACAGTAATTGTTCGACCTCTCGAATGCGTTGAGTGGTACGAAACAAGAATGCTTGCTTAGAAAGCAACATCCAAAAAAAAATGAAACGCCTGTCTACAAGAGGCAGTGCGAAAGTCCTAGATCGAATGTAGGGATCGTAAAGGATCTCGCTGTGAATGCGCAATAACAGCTAAAAGTAGTCGGGGGAGGATACTCTCCGAAAAAACTTTGGGGAATAACTTCCCATGGATCTGCGGGAATACGTCCCAGAAATCTGTGGTCAAATGTTCCCAGATATTTTTGGAAATTAGTTCCAAATAGGAAACTGATACATAATTTTTTTAGTAAACGATCAAGTGTAGGCGCTTATTCACTTGGTCTGATAGCGCTTCCGAAGTTAACTTCGGAGATAACTCAATTGTCAACGCTGAAACTGAAACAATTCTTGCGTGATCTGCGAGTGGCAAAGTCAAGCAGATCTGCGTACTTGTCAGAGATGACAACATGAGAAGTTAGACACGAAATATTAACATCAGAATGCTAGTAGTGATATTAATATTAGTGTGTTCGCAAATATAGCTATGTGGCCGATATTTGGTCGGCAGTAGTATTTCCTGAGAGCGAACGGGTTCTCAGCAGCTCATCGAAGGACGAAAGGGTCCTCGATGAGAAGACTCTATTGGAGCGTTTTACGTCCCAAAACGGGGAGTCTTTAGAAATTGATCGAATAATTGGATGTATTCTTTGAATCCAACCGTGCGAGTTGCCTAAAATTAATGGCACTCGGCATGAAATCGACCTGATGTCTGGTTACAAATACTGTGTCATGAAGCAGTCCCCATTGCCCCGTGAACAAAAATTAGCGATCGACAACATCTTTGCCAATCGATTAGCAGCGGGTCATGTGAGAGAGTTAAGCTCTCACATATCTCCGACCTTCCGTGTGCGTGCCGCAACAGAAGGGTAGAGGAAATGCATGTGTTCAATAAATTGAACGCTGTAACGGAACCGGCTCAAACGCTAATACCATAAAAAGGCGTAATCATTAATGGTATATGAAAGAGTACTGTTTCTTTGTCAATGGATCTGATGGATGGATTTTTATCAGATCCTTATGCGTGAACACGATATCCCGTTCACAGCAGTAGGCATCCCAAGCGGAATGCTACGGAAGTGGCTAGTTATGCCACAGGGGCTTAGTAATGCCACAGGGGCTTAGTAATACCCCTGCGACATTCAACAGATGTGATACGAATCTGTTAAGAAATTGCGGGATTTTGCGCCGAGCTATTTTAAGTACGTCTTCGTTCATAGCAGAGGCTTGAACGGGAAGTCGGACGTTGAAGTATATCGTATACACGTCCAAAAGGTTCTTACACTTATGCGTAAGCATGAGTTGTACGTAAATCTTAAGAAGTGCATATTCGCTGCAATCGAAATACCACTTCTTGGGTGCATCGTGTGTAGCCACGGTGGACGCACTGATCCTGACCGCTCATTCATTATAAGGACCATGCGTCTTTACGCACGGCCGTGAACAGTGTACATTGGTCACAGATGTGAACCACACCCGAGTAGTGGGTCCAATTACTTTAATTTAGTAATTGACTATCCCCTTAAGTACTCTCGCAAAGAATGGCAAGATGGTTGTATTTCTTCGCGGAGTACAACCTATCCTTAGTATATAAATCAGGACGAATTAATGTCATCGCTAATGCCGATTAGCGCCGGCCCGATCTTGAGCCGGCTAAGCAAAACAGCAGTGAGGATGAGCCCACTGTTGCAACTATCAACATTGAGCATGAGTCCACTATTGCAACAACAAGTGTTCCTTTGTCAACGTTTCTTGTCGTTAGAAGAGTCTATCAAGAAGACAAAAGCACTAGTTGGGCTGATGAATAACCTTAAAAAATCGATCAAAACAATACTTGAAAGGATTGTCGGAATTGTGTTGATCCTCAACGAATCGATACACAACACGCAATGTTTAACCGTATTACACAGCCATTGCTGGCGAGACACCTCGTGTCGTCACCTCATTCCTAACAATTTGCGTTTACTCATCATGAATGAGTACCGCGATGCACCAATAATTCACTAGGTGCTCCATAGAATTTAAATAACTTCTGCCTTTATTATTCAAATTATGTTCAAAGCTGTATGCATAGAAGTTGTGGTCTTGAAAACGCCTGTGCGCAAACCGAATTCCGGAAAAAAATCTTATGGCCATTGACAACCAACCAATTAGCCGAGTCGCAATTTCTATTTTTGGGTGAAACAACGCAAGTATTACGACGGATGCCTATGACGGCAAAAAGTATGGTGGCTTTATGTAACGGGGCACCTTTTGCTAGTACTGATAAGAGTATAAGTCAACCTACACTGATTACAGTGAAGGTGGGGTGCCTCGCCTACTTCACGCACACGACGTGCAGATGAAGTTTCTAAGTAGCTACAAAGTCTTAGCTACTAAAGGTAAATTCTAAGGCTTCAGAATAGGTAAATTGTAAAGCTGTATTGATATATCAAGTTTTTTATAACGATCTTTACCTACCGGCTTTAATATATTCAGAATTACTATGCAATGCGCCTCCTTGAGCGACGCCAGTCGTGTATGGTAACGATTGGCGCGTTAATCCAACTTAAATCAACCAATCAATACAGCTTATGTCTTATTGCGTCAATATTGCTAAATTTGGTAGTTTTGGAACTATTAAGTCAAAATTAATAAAATGTATTAAGTTTGTGCTTCTTTATTTTTTTCCTCTTATACGAAATAACATTAATAAAAATCCTTTTAGGATATAATATTTATGTAACTAAACACCCCGTTACCTCACCTTACTTTAAACAAAAGTCACTCTAGTGACTGATGTAAAGTGGCTGAGAGTACTACTATCTCTCTTTCTGTAAATTAGCACTTGTTAATTTTATTTTAATGCCAACTTTTAATTGAGCATAGAAGGAACACCGGTAAATATCAGAATTTCACAGTTTGAAACCCGTGCGCGTCGCCTGAGAGTCCGCAAAGCTGGCAGCAGTACGGCTCAGTGCAGATATTAGCGATGCTAATGCGTCTACTGTGGATTTTTTTTTACCTGTTACTCCCATTGTAGGTGACTGGGCCGAGTCGGCGTCATCGCCCGACTCCGTGGCAACTATTGAGGCCTCCAGATCAACCGGGGCCGCGTCCATTAAACCTAAGGGTTTTGTAGTCAGCGGCGACGTTGTTTAACTCATCATATCTATTTGGTGATGCTTAAATGCATCACCAGGCACGAAGTGATCGTTAAGGTCACTTTCAAAACACTACTTCTGATGGTGCTAGCGTGCATCTCCACAAACAAAGTAATATTAAATACCACCTTGAGCGTTTTGTTAGTAAAAAAATGTAATCATTAACCAACGGGAGAGGTTCGCTTCCGGAAAGAAACCCTGGCTGTCGTCTACGGGTAACTTAATTTGCTGGTCTGTTATGACCAACGAACGATACAAATTTTATTGTTTGACTCATCCAGGCTTCATGAGCCTTGTGAAAACAATACCAAATTCTTCATCGATGACTTTTTCCGGCATTGACGGGATACCTGCAAGCGAGCAAAGGATGTCACTCCTAGGATTCAAGCTTGGAAAACACTCACTCAGAATGTGCAAAGAACAGGCCGTAATGCCTGGTTAGTTTTCGTGACCGGTTTATGAAACGGACTGTAGTCGGTGAACGCCATAAGCTGCACCGTATGTCTAGAGAGCGAGTCTTATCTTGACTTTCGTTGGGGGACTCATGTCCCTGCTGCTTTAAGGCGTAGTCATGCTTCTTAAAAAGCGTACTCTCTCCAAGACGCTTATTGGAGGACGTGCATCCCTTCGTGAAGGAATTAAAAACTTGCAATCCTTTTTACAAGCGCGTGAAGCACTCGTTTTCCAATGAACTTTCTAAGGAAGAGAACGGACTGTTGAACAAGACCCGAAACATCCACCGTTAGTTCGAGGTCCATAGCTATCATGCGAGGGTTAAACGCCAGCGAACAAGATAACTCGTTCGGACACCCTTCGCCTCGCGGTAGTTCAAAAATTATTCAACTAGGAAACGCTTCTCAAAAATTGTTCAACTAGGAAACACTTCTCTGTTCGAGCCCGTGAATGGATGTGGAGACGAGGAAAATCGGGTTTCCTCATTCGTCGAACCCGAGTCATCATAATAATATAGGTTGCGACCTCCGAAACTTGCGAATAGACGTTAATCATTAACGATTCCGTCGTCGAGACATAGCGCCGATCTTCGAAAAAATTGCCGCTAACACTTGCAAAAACCGTGCGCATGTTGCGATTAATCAGCTGTCGAACGAACGGGCGCACAATTCCCTTCAAAACGAGCTGGTGACAGCTCGTCGAAAGATCGCATCATTAAAGGATGCAGTTGATCGTCTAATTTGTGAGAACTAGACTCTTTGCCGAAACATTCATGCCTTAGTGCGAGACCTACACAGGCTTTGCCAGACGCCATAGACCTTTCAGGGGTGATTTGGAGCCAGTTGAGATCTCGTGGTGTTAGTACGGGCGAACACGTTCGACGTAAAACGTAGGATGTATATTTATCGTATGAGGTAGCTCGATCGTGTACCGATTGCCTTGGCGGTGCAGTAGACGAAACAGGCTGATATACCTAAGCAGAATTTTACGATTGTCCACATTCGCTACTACATGTTATGCTGGATTTACCGTAGACAGAAGGACTACATCATTAACTTTAAATATCAGAACGTTTGTGCTTCGATTGTTATCAGTGTTCCATTTCTGTCGTTCACCACATCAGCGATGGAATCCTGTACGAAACGGACCACTGCTTCCCGAGCCAGCAGAATTCTCCTGCTGAGTCGGCTTTGTTTTTAGCGCGCTTAGTGCGAACTGCGGAGTTAACATTCTCCACTTTAGTGAGAGCATCATTGCTCTCACTAGTAATTTTGTTGTCAATGCTGAGTATATCATATCAAAGTCAGCAAATAGACTAATCGCTTTTACTGAGTTTATCTTCTTCGTGTTGAATAAATCAATATCGGTATACTTTGCATTGACTTTTGAGTGAACGCGTGATGAGCAAGAGCTAAATTGGTCTTTGCTCGAGCGAGTGCCCCCCCCAAAAAATAGTCACTCTCAAAGAAGGTTGGAGTTTGTGATAAGCTTACGCTATCCGTTAAAAAGGTGTATGCTTTGTTGATGCATGTACCGAAATGTTGATGGCATATTGTGTCATTGGCATGAAATTACTCTTACTAGTAAACGAGTAGACGTATCCGCGAAGTATTTCTTTGAAAATTCGGTTTGCCCGTTCTGTCTGACAACTTTGTTTAGGGTGATCAGAAGGTGACATTTCCAAGTATGTCCTAAGTAATGCGAACACAGATTGCCAAAACTCCGCCGCGAACCGGATATCTTCATGCGAAATGTCGAAATATTGTGTTAAAACCGATACGATCACAGCGAAGGCTGTGATCGACTTTGTGACTGCAACAAGATGTACCATCCTGAACCGATACACAAACACAAAGAATAATACCAGTATTCTTGTGGGCGTCTTTTGGAAATCCGAAGACGAAGCTCATTGATACGGACTGCCGACACTCTGCCGAAAAGGCAGAGGTAATAACGGAGCATGAGATAAAGGGCTACGCTTCACCCGTTGAAATACTTTGCAAGCCCACATGTACTTGCGTACTAATTCATACTGACGAGGCCAGAAGAAATCGGGACTTACCGTGACATAAGTCTTCTCACGTCCACGATACCCAGTTATTGGTACTCATACTTGATGCATAACCGCCAGATCATTATGGGTGGGGATGAGGACACGAAAGCTGTCGCCAGCAATGGCTGTTGAATACCTAAGCTATTGCGTGTTGTGTATCTATCTATCTATCTGTTGAAAATTGATTCGATATTGACGAACCTTATAAAAATCTCTTATAAGATTTTTGAGGTGATTCATAAGACCTTTAAGAGCAAAACTACTTGATAGGATCTTCTTACGTTGTCAAGTAGTATTGAAGACGAAATACGTATTGCTGCAACGTGGGCTTATCCTCTTTGTTGTTTTGTAGCCGGCGCAAAATTAGGCGGCGCAAAAGAACATCAGCGACGACATCAAGTCCTCCTGGTTTATATTTAACGGAGAATTTATACTCCGTGAAGTAAAACAAATATTTCGCCATTCTTTGCGAGAGGTGTGGACTGCTTACGGCCTGCGTAAAGACGCATGATCCGTATAATACATAAACGGTCGATTTCACAAGATATAGACCCTAAACTTAACCAGTTCAACACCTCGGCAAGAAATTACTTCTATTGCACTGGATTACTATGTTCAGCCGGTTGAAGCTGACGAGATTGATAGCAGACGACGCGCTCTGGGCCGCCTGTGTCATATTACACAAACGCACAGCCGACTGCAAAATCGCTGGCGTCAAATACCACATGAAATGGTCTGTCTTGGTCTGCAATTGCCAAGATTAAGGCTTTCATCAACTTTGCTCGATATCCTCAGAGGATGGTTAACAATTAGCGCTCCATGACCACTTCACGTTTTTCTTCAACAAAGAAGAAACATGAACTGTCACTTCGTATTAATTGCGTGAGTACTTATGAAAAGTACGCCACTAAGTCGAGAAACTTTCGAAGTCCCGTCACATCGACCGGCGCAGGTCAGTCGATGATCGCCTTGATCCTTTCCGGATCAGTGCGTACACCGTGTCTACAAACGATGCACCCACAAAGTGGTAGTCCGCTTGCAGCGAGATGCACCCACGAAGTGGTATTTCGCTTGCAGCGAATATACATTTCTTGAGATTTATATACAACCTATGCTTACTCATAAGTGAAAGATCCTTGCGGACGTGGGTACGATGTACTCCAATGTCTGACTTTTCGTTCATCGCTTGACTATGAACGAAGAATATCATCAAAATAACCCGGCGCGAGATCCCAGACCAATATCAACAGATGGTTACAGATCTTTCGAATGTGGGAGGTCATTGCATTATAAGCCACCCCATATTATTTCGTTTGGGGCACTTGCTGCTGGGAACGGAATATCCGGTTCACGCACTCAGATCTAAAAGATTCCATCCATCAGATTCATTGACGATAACATGGTAATCTTTAATATTCCGTCAATACTTCCGTCATTGAGACTGACTCAAACTTACCCCTTGTCAAAACTTGCTCGTTGCATCGGCGTTTGAGCTGGTATTGATGCAGCGCTAAATTTATTGAACACATGCACAATTCGCCACCTTCCTGTTGCTCTACGCACACAGAAGGTATGAAAGGAGGCTGGCCCCCTCACATGGCCCGATGCTAATCGAACGGCAAAGAACTTGTCATTCGCTAATACTTGTTTACGAGGCAGTAGCCACTGCGTCATGACACAGTATTTGAACCTGGTATCGGGTCGATCTTGTGCTGAGTGCCTTTATTTTTAGGCGACTCGCACGGTACCCAATCAGGAAACACATCATTAAATTCGATCAAATAATTTTATAAATTCGAGTCATTTTCGAACATAAAATATTTCCATCCATCGAGGAGCGGCTGGGAACGTTCTTTCGCAGAAAATACGATTACCGATCGAACATTAGCCGCGTACTTATTATCTATGACAAGTACAGATCTGCTTGACTTGACCGCTACGCATACCACGCAAGAACTGTTCCAACAATAGCGTTGGCAATTGAATTATCTCCGAAATAAACCTCGAAATGCTACCAGATCAAGTGTGTAAGCGCTTACACTTGTTCCGACGTTTACTAAGACATATAATGTCTAAGTCTCTTCTTGGACCTTTTTTCAAAGGTTCCTGGAAATTTATTCCAACAGGTTCTTGGAGACTTATTCCCTCAAATTTTATGGGACTTATATCCTTTTTTTGGAAGCATCCTCCAACTACCTCAAGCTGTGGTTGCGCAATCAAAGCGAGATCCTTTACGACCGGCTCTACAGTCGATCTAAGACTTTTGCAATGTCTTTTATAGACAGGTGTTTCAAATTTTCTTGGATGTTGTGTCGTAGTAAGCAGCCTTGTTCCGAACCAACCCGTCTTAATTTAAAATGATCGAATTTAGACGCTGCCTGTGCTTTTGCAAAGGCGTCGGTAACATTCTCCACTTCACAATGGTGGACCTTCAAACAAAGTACGCTGCCTGTGCTTGTGCACAGCCGTCGAAATCGTACTCCACGGTGTGATGGGTCGTCACACTGAGGTCTTGTGCAGTCATGCTAACGACCGAACCATTAGTGTAGGCTATCACACTCACTTGTAGGACATCTACGCGCTTTGTGGACGCTCCAAGACGTTTATCAGATGACCATCTGATGAACGAGAGGCAGGCATCGTCACGGCTTGATGCTGCCAGTTTATGCAAGGCTCGTACTTTCTGAGCCATGGTAATCCAAAGATAATTTCAATATTTTCTGTCATCCAAATCCAGTACGATGAAATCATCCGTATTGTTCACCCTTTAACGTGTATTGAATATCAACTACATATTCCTTACTGTTACAGATGAGCCAGTTGCTAGGTACACTGTCATTCTCGTTAAAAGGAATATCGCGCTCAATGAACTTAAGCCTACAACTTTACTGCGATTGGCGTCGATAAAATTGATCGACGCATCGCAATTTACTAGGACGTTTAAGGCAACACATTTGCCACTCTAATTATCAAGGTGATGAGGTTAACCTTATCACCTGGGTAGTTACACACAATGTTTGTGTGTGTGGAGCAGCTTCCGTCAATAGTCCTACATTTTTTTGACGTTGCTGGATCAGTAGGGTGCTCCACCTACTGACCCCGACCGTTTTTTTTACGATCCGCCTCGCCGTTGCAATTTAGCTCCGCGTCCTCCGCAGTTCTCATGGGAGGTCGATCGTTTCACCCAATGTTTTTTTAGAATTAAGGAGTAGTGGCCCGTCTCTTGACATCGATTTCATGTGTCCATTATTTCAGTGGACGATTGGCTCCCGGCGGACGAAAGTCTGTCTCATCCTGATGTCCTCCTGTTCCGCTATAGAGATCGCTTCATCGAGCGACTCTGGTCAAGCCGAAACAGGTGAGTCTTGTGACAGGACCGTCTGCAAGACCTTTAATAAACACAGTTACCTGCATTTGTTCATCAATTGGATGACTCACAATACAGCTAACTAGGTGCTAGGTATAAGCGTGAAAGTCAAGCTTGCCCACCTTCAAATCCAGGACCTCGGCTCGAGCACTTCATTCGGCACGTGGCAGCTCAAATGTTGCCCGAGCCGGGTCTTAAATACCTCATACGACCCAAACTATTGGGTCGTGAAGCTTGAGCCTAAGGCCCAAGATTTGGCACGTCTGGCAAAGTTGGACATGCCAAATTTTACTTTTGTTGCATCATCATTGATGCGGCGAGCTTCAATGACGTCGTCTAATTCGACGAACCACTTGAAGATAATCCCCTGACTATTCTAAACTTAAATATTCGATCTTTCAAGTTTCGGGTCGACGCGGGAGCGTCGGCCCGCCAACAGCATGTAAAAGCTGCTGTCTCTACAGTTCTAACTGTCGATCACCCGGTTATCTCAACATCTTTGCGTGTTGAGCACCTTGCTGGTGAAGCAATGCTACTTTTTCTCGAGCCCGATCGGTTTCATGTTTTTTGAACTCGGCTATGGCCGCATGTTGTTCAACTGTGTTCAGAGTGAGCACCACGATGCCACTGGCTGGCCTGGCTACGAACGAACTCATGGGTTCTATTGCTCTCCATTCTAGTAAACCTTTCACGCGTTGCGTGATAGCCTTCTTGAGGGGCTTGGCACCCTCCTATGATAGTCAACATGTCAATGTTGGATGGAACATGCGAAGGCCGTTGAACGGATTAGTGCTACAGGTGTGACGGGGCACCCTTTACTAGTACTGAACCTACACTGACTACAGTGAATGTCGGTGCCTCGACTACTTTACGTACACGACGTGCAGAGGAAGGTTGTAAGTAGCCAAGATGTTTTAGCGACTAAACGTAATTCTAAGGCTTTAGAATAAAGAAACAGTAAAATTGTAATAATAAATCAAGTTCTTTCATAACGATCTTCTATCTACTGGATTAAAGATAATACTAACTAATTATGCAATCAGCCTCCTTGCGCGACACCTAATCGTGTCTTGTAACGATTGGCGGGGTTGATTAAAACTTGAAAGCAACCAATCAATAGAGCTAATGTCTTATTGCGTTCAATATTACCAAAATTGGTAACATTAAAGTTATTAAGTCAAAATTGATTAAAGATGGTAATTTGTATCTTTATTTATTTATTTATTCTATAGGACTTAATTTTTTTCATTCCTTATAATAATGATCTTTATATAACTGGATACCCTGTTACGATTACCGCTTCTACCACTGTCTAGCTTAAGTAGCTGTTGCTTTCGAAATCATACGAGGTCACAGAGACGTTTTCTTACTAAATACCCGATCCACTTCTGTCTCATTTCGGGTCGTTTTGAAACTGTCACCGGCTCCTCTGTGTGACCACAGGAGGAGCGTTCATTTGTATACGCGACAGCTCATAGTGTCTTCCCACTGTATGATATTCTTCAATCACTACTTGAAAATCATTGTTGAGACGCCTATCGTCAAAAAGCAGTCGCAGCTGTTACTATAGCTAGACTTGAAACTGGCTACGATCATTTCACTTTTCCAGTATAATCGATCGATCTATGGCTTGCGTTTGGCACGCCAAGTCTCCAATCACGATCGAGTGCCAAAAAGATCTCGACCTACCAGATACATAACCTTCGTCGCTGCGAAGTAAGCGAATATACCATTAGACGGCTTTGTAGAACCTTTAATGAGTACTGCAATTTTTCGCTTTATTTGCAGCGACTATGCCATTAAACACGCTTGCATTTTGCGGAATGTTTTCCATTAAGCATCACTCAAATGAAAACAATGATCATTGTTTGGCTATTTATAGTTAGCACTGTACAATTAACACTTAGCGAAGTCGTGGGCGGACTATGTCCAAGAGTTGCGAGCTGTAAGTGCTGCTTAATAGCTTGACCCATTACCAGAGGCGGTTTAGGTGACCATGTTCATGGAAGGTATTCGTAAGGGCGTGGCCAAAACGGAAAACTTCGAAGGGGTTATAATTCAGGTTTAGTGTATTTAATGACGGTCAGCGACGCAATCGGCGACGCACAAGACCAAGTGCTTTAGAATCTAGCAAGTATGCGCGAAGCTACTGACTATTCAAGGTGAACGTCTCGCCCGTATAATTTTCATCGGTAGTACCACTTAGGGCTAGGTGAAGTACTGGCAAATTTCACTTAGCTCAACGACCCGGCTCTTTTACAAAATGCACCTTCTATCGCATGTAACGTCTAAATTTACAACCGACCTTCTAGAAAAAAGATATTCTAGGCTACTTGTAGGCGGGCCGTCGTAATGCGGCCACGCTCTACTTACACATACACCCTAGCACAGCGAGGAAGCGGTTTGACCAGCTTCTCTTCCGTGCAGTAAGCTAGTTGTGGTGGGCGCTTTAGCGACCTCACCCAACGCACTAAGAACTTTATTTAACTGTCGTCACGGGAGCGGTAATCCGGCTCCTCGTGCGCACTTACTAAGTAAGAAGTAGTTTTCATACTGATATGTATTTAATCGCATTAAATAAAAAAAAATATTTTTACCAATCAAAATGTCATCTCTATAGATAACACTAATACGTATTGCGAGCGTATCTTTTTAAATACCTCGCGTAACGGATGATGCTAGGCGTCATCCCTCTTAATGTGAATGCACCTATGTGCATCACATACACAAGGGTTGGTCACAAATGTGAACCACACCCGTGTGGTGGGTCTAATTCCTTTGTTTGAGTAATTGACCATTTCCTTAAGTACACCAAGTGTGCTTAACGGGGACTGTGTCACATTAGGGAAACTTTACCCCGTTACACCGTTCCCCTTTCAAAGAACAAATTTACATTTTAAATTCGTCAAAGAGGAGCGAGGAACTGCGAGCTGCTTAACGCGCCGCTTGTGTTCTCTCTCACTCTAGCGACCTGAGTTTTCATACACGGCGCAAAAAGATGCCACCTTAAAGGGGCCACGATGGTGGGTCGTCTGCGAAGACGCCCACTCATCCACGCGCTAAGCGCACGCGCCGCGTTAACACGCCGGCAGCGTCCAATGTCTTAGTCGAAACGCCGACAGCTACTGCTGCTGTCGCGTTAACGGGGCTAAAGGATCCATCTCGCTTTAACAGTGAGGATGCGGATCCGTCGCTCATTGTCGACTATAATGAGTCGACACCGTTGCCGTCACCTTATAGTAGTGATGCGGAGAACGAGATCATGAGGAAGGATGATGGCGCATTTTTGCTCATCCAAATCTCTCGCGTGGCTCACAACATGGAGACAGCAACATTTACGAATGCCGTCTCGTCGTCTGCGCTGGATAGCGCAGCGACAGTTAATGAGAGCGCTGCCCATAAAGGCGCAGCTGCTTCTCCGTTGATTATAGCCACAGCGCCTTATGCTCACACCATAGTCCGTAATGGCTCTGACATAAAGGATTCGGAGCCTAAAGCTCCCGATGACACGTGAACGTGCTCAGTCGGTGCCACAAGCCGGTCGTTTAGGACGTGACTATGTGATGGATGGCATATCACTAATGCCCCCTCCATCTAAATGGCCTCGTTTATACGGGCCAAGAGCGTCGCTCCTAGAGCGCGCTCTTGTAGACGCACACAATTATTATGGCGTCTTTCAATCATTGAGGGCTCAGGGAAAATCGCTTGGGCCTTTTTTTTCGATCCCGGTCTGTTGCGTTCAATTGAAACGCCCGACCAATACGAGGCGGAATTCCTGCGCCGCATTCGTCCGCATTCCGATGCGATGAAACAGCGGTCGCAGCGAATTAATTTCGACCGCTTGCATGTGAAAGAAATCATGGACGGTACTGTACCCCCTGTTTCTTCTCACAACGCTACTTCTGCTAGTCCATTTGAGCCTAGCGAAGGCGCCTCAGCTGGTGCTCCTGTTCATAGGCAGCCACCAAGCCGGGCACATCAATACGTAGGGTATCGATCGGTTCCCAAGAGTCGAAACTCTTCGGGTATCCTTTCCATTGGACGAGGTTCTGATACCCTTGCCTCACGGAGCGGTGGGCAAGCAACCCTTCAACAAGGAAGCGTTCACACCCGCATCCATTATTGCAGACGGCGCCCGATAGGAGTGGCGATCTCACTAAACTACTCGCGGCTGCCTTACCTTCGTCCGTTCAGTCACAGGCGTTTTGCGCTGCTGAACGACGTATTGCTGATCTCGGATCTCGTTGATGTCCGACCGAAGGCTCGTCAGGGTTATGAACGCCTGAGGACTCGCTTGAACCTTTTTGAGCGGATAATGCTGAGGGATCTGCGTTACTCGCGTGATGTCCCTCGCTCTCCAAGTCCTGTTCGTGGTGGGAGGCATCGGTCCGATAGCTTTTCGCCTTCACCGTCTGCCTCACCCAAATGACGCTCGACTCACAGTCGGCGTCACCATCGGTCTTCTTAGCCAGATAGGGATATGTGACCTCATTTGGGTTTACATACCGTTTCAGTGACCCGACACAGCGCAAGGAAACGCGCACGTGCCACAACTGCAAGAAGCAGGGGCATTTAAAGCAGGACTGCCGCTTCAAGAGGAAGGAGAAGAAGGCCAAAGACGACAACGAAGAAGTGCTACTACTGAGAGTGAACGACAGCCGAGCAGACGCGAGCACCGACTGGATCCTTGACAGCGGCGCCAACCGCCACATCGTGAGAGACGATCGTTTACTCATCGACAGCAAGCAGTACAGCGACGAGATCTCTCTTGCTGACAACAAGAAGCTCGTGCTCACGAAGGTCGGACGGGTGCGCCTGTTTGTGACAGCGCGCGGCGAGCAGCGTCAGATCGAGCTGTCGGACGTTTACTATGCGCCAAGTCTTGCGCATAATCTCATCAGTTACGGAAAGCTCGAGCACCATCTGATCGCCGTACGACTTCACGCCCATCTTCAGTGTACGTGAGTGCGTACCAAGCACACGTCGCGCTTGACGTTACGATGCGCAATAGTGTTCTGGTCGTCGAGACGTCCAGCGCGATCAAGCCACCAGACCTGATCTTTGCTGCCCTTGAGGAGGAGGCGACGGCAGATGTGTCACTCGATGTGCAAGAATCGACGCTCGTGAACTTCCATTAGAGGTTTGGGCATTTGTCGTATGACACGATCGAGAGGATCGCGAAGAACCCGGGCAGTGGCATCGCATCACGGATCACAGACGTTTGACGTGCATCACGTGTGCTAAAAGCAAACAGACGAAGAACAGCTAAAGCAAGAAGGACACCGGCGCGCACTCTCCAAGTGATCGTGTCGGCGGAGTGATATGCTCCGATCTCAAAGGGCCATTGACACCGGCTGATCGCTTGCGGAACCGGTATCTTGTTAATTTCGTCGATCATAAGAGTAACTACTGCCGCATCTTCCTGGCAAAGACCACGGATGCAGCCGCAAAAAAGTTTGAGCATTTCCTCACTTCTTTCGAGCGAGAGTTCAATTGTAAGGTCGCCGTATTGCGCACAGACGGCGGGGGAGAGTACCAGAACGTCGACTTGCTTTGCAAGCAGACTGGTGTCGCTCGCCAAGTGAGTGAGGCGCGCAATCAGGCGTCCAACGGCAAAGCCGAACGTATGCACCGGACGGTGTTGAACATGACGCGGGCGATGATCTTTGCGTCGGGACTGCCTTTGACGATCTGGGGAGACGCTGCTGAGTATGCGACATACATACTCAACAGAAGCCCGACAAGCGTGAACCCGAAGCGCGCATCCCCAATTGAAGTCCTGACGAAGCGAGCTCCAGATCTACGCGAGGTTGTCGTCTTTGGTTCGCATTGAACGGTGTACCGTGATCCACGGAAGGACTCGTTCGCGCATCGCGCTCAAGTTGGCATCATCGTTGGTCGAAGCCACGAGACAAAAGGTTTTCGTGTTTATTTGCGCAAGGACAATGTTGTTATCGTCACACAACATGTCAAGAATATCGAGACACTACTAACAGTACAGAACGCACAACTGCAGCGCGAGCTCGTTAGAGACGACCCTGTGGACGAGAACACCAGCAGCGACGCTCAAGATACAGTGCATGCGACGCAACACAAGAACAAGGCGTCTGGCATGAAGAAAAAGAAGTAGCACGAGTGAACGAGACAACCGATCGCCACACGTTCAGCGTCGAAGAAATCCGCGACGAGCCGGGACGAGGCCGCTCGTAGCACTGACGTGGTGAGCCACGTGTTCGAACCCGATCCGAAGAACTACCGCGAAGCGATCAAGAGCACGCAGTGTTTGAACTGGAAGAAGGCGATGGACGAGGAGCTCGCGGCTCTCGAGGCGAACGACGTGTGGACAGTTGTCCTTTGTCCGAATGGCAGCAACGTCTTGCATTCCAAGTGGGAATTTAAGACCAAAACGACCGCGGACGGTGACCTCGAACGCCGCAAAGCCCGCTTGGTTTCCTGTGGCAACGAGCAAGTTCTGGGAATTGATTACTTCCTGACCTTCGCTGCGGTCATGGACATGTCCACAGTGAAAGTGATCTTGGCACTTGCTGCAACGTGGGGCGTCGCGGCTCAGCACGGTGACATAACGAATGCGTATGTCAAAGCATCGAAGGAGCCGCACCTCGAGATCTTACTGCACATCCCGAACGGCATGGTCGTACCGGCGGCGCACATGCGCAAGCTCGGCGTCACGAGCACGAAGGACCTGGCTCTAGAGCTACGCAAAAGTCTCTATGGCCTCAAACAGGCCGGCCGACTCTGGAGTCAGGTCTTGCACCAGCGACTCGTCGAAGGCGGGAACACGCAGTGCATCAGCGCAGCTGCTTATACTTCAGGCAAGTGGACGCAGAGCTCGTGATTGCAGGCGTCTATGTCGACGACATACTTGTCACTGGAACGTCTTCTGCAGTCGTCAAGCAGTTCTTCGACGTGATGCAGTGCCTCTCGATCAAAAACCTTAATCCAGTTACGAAGTTCCTCGGAATGCGTTTGAACCAGACGGACAGTGAAAGTTACGCTTTGGACCAAGAGAAGGCCATCGTCGAGCTGCTGCGAGAGCATGGATTGAGGATGCGAATACCACGCGTTCGCCGGAGCAGACGTGTACGAAGTGCAAGATGCTGACAGCGGACTACTCGGCACCAACATCCCAGGCAAGCACGCGACGATCCGGTCGTTCCAGTCTCTAGTCGGCTCGCTACTTTGGATTACACGATGCACGAGGCCGGACGTGTCGTTCGCAGTACACAAAGCAACACGACAGACGCACCAACCGCGTGTGCACGACTGGAAACTTGCCAAGAGAATCGCAAGATACCTAAAGGGGACGATCGCGATGAAGATAGAGATGGTGCCAGAGCGCGATGCGGGCGACGCACCGACGCTCGAGTCGTTCAGTGATGCAGACTTTGCAGCAGATAAACAGGATCGCAAGTCTATCACCGGCGGCATTGTGCGACTCAACGGTATGGTTGTGAGCTGGTGCGCGAAGAAACAAGGTGGCCGAATTCGTGGCTGCATCCAAAGTGGCAAAGGAGCTGCTGGGAATCCGTGAAATGCTGCGTGAGATCGGCATACCAATGGCGATGCGCATTGACAATCAGGCCGCCATTTGCCAGATCAACGGCGAAACGACATCGACTAAAGCGAAACACATCGACATCCGATTAAAGTTTCTCTGTGACTACGCTCGTCGCGGCGTGATCGAGGCTCAGCACATGCGCTCAGAACTCATGGTGGCATCTTGCTCACCAAGGTGGTCGATCCTCCCAAGATGGCAACGCTACGAGGGCTGCTATGTGTCGGCTAGTACGCCAAGACGTGGAACTTAGGTGCCCGAGGAGTGTTGGAAGAAGTCGCTCTGTGTGAATCGCAAGAGTTGCATTGAAGATGCGACAGGTCAGTATCGGGTACACTGAGTGCCAGTATGCAGCGGGAAAGGGAGAAGTAGACGACGTACGGCAGCAGTCGCGGCAGCATGATGGGGCGCAGTGAGCAGTCGCGATGGCGACGCTTTGAGCAGTCGCAATGGCGTGGTGCGAACAGTCGCGACGCGTGGAAGGATCGCGTGCCTGTAAGATCGTATGGTACGAGTGCAGAGAGATAAGTTGTGAATGCCAGAATCTAATTTGCCTTTTACAACGTACAGTTACAGTTTTAACTGGGACGTGAAAGGTAGTAAGTGTACCAGCACCTCTCACGAGTCACAAATTTAGTGATTTGTCAGGAATGTGATTAAGTTTATAAGGTATTCGCAAGGGTTTTTAAGGATAAAATTCAACAAGTTATATTTTTATATTTTTGTTTTCGTCACATTTGTGAATCTAGAATCGAAGCTTTTTTTAAGGAGCAGGAATATCCTTTGTCGGTCATTGTGCCTCAGCCGCTTAATGTAGCATCGTGATATACGGCGCACCGCTGCGTTAACCCAAAATTGTTGAAAACTGCTACACTAAATTTGATAAAAGATAGGATATGTAGTGTTATTTCATGCTGTCATTATCAGGCATCATGTCAATTGCTGCTTCAGCTAGATTCATGTTGATTTGAGTAAATTAAATTAGATAAAATTAGCCCATTATTTGTAATTCGCGATAGTTGCGTGCAATGAGTATTCCATTTTATAGTTATTTGTGCCAATACAATAAATTAGGTTGCTTCCCAAAAAAGTTGCTTTCTTCAAAAAGAAGCAATTATATATCTTTATGATAATTTGTTAGTCCTTTCCGCTAGGCTTACCTAAAAATTAATGATCAAGAAGCGGTTCGTAATTTTCTACGGATAGCATCGCAAGCAGCCGTTTGTCGAGCGTCAAATAAATTGGTGCGAGCTCAGCTGCAAAAAATACTGCAACGAGCAACATCGCTTGTTCCTAAACAACAAAGCTCATTAATACGTACTATGAATCCTGAGTACCTCAATTTAATCTTTCAAAGTACCGAAGCATCTTCACGATGCACATTAAACCACCCCTGAATAAAGAAAAGAAATCATTTTAAGTATTACATAGGCCGCTTATAAAATAAGTAATTCCAACTTTGCCGTCACGCGTACCTTGGTGAATGTAAGGAGCGTCATAACACTGTATAAAATGCGCCCAAAACTCCAAGCCATAACGAGCCGACCCACTCGTCGAAGACGAAGTTGTGCTGATCGCGACTTTACTGGAAATCCCGACAGTGATAATGTCAAGTAGAGCCACGTCGAGAAGATAATAATCGGAAGAAATAAGTCTGCGGCAGCAACCAAATAGAAAATCATTTCAGGAATCTTAAAGCACATAAGTAGGTGAGGCAACTGTGTCATTTGTAACTGAATAGAAAGACCCACAAGTAACGTACAAGACTTAGATGAATTTGCTTTTCGTCATCAAAAATCCCATTTTTATCGTACAAGAATAGGCTTGCATATAGCACGAGCTGTGCCAAGTACAGTCCGCCATTAAATACCAAGTAAAAGATCATCCATTTTCGCCGAAAGACCGCCGCTGAAAACCAATGACGTCGTGACTACAAGCAACGTTACAAGAGAATGTTTAAAATTCCGATAAGAAGACTTTTTAATGTGGTAGACAAGACCCGACCGACTGGAAAGCTTCAGCCCACACGAGAACCAGCAGTAAATAGGAAGATACGAAAAGAAAGTCTGGCAGATTGAAAAGTACAGCCACCACTTTGTTGTAAAAGTCAAGCTCCGTCTGTGCGTGGTTCCTAGTTGGCACATTATCCGAACCTTCTGGGTCCACTTTTATCATTCGTGGCGGAAACTTCCCACGCGTCCATGAATGAGAGCTCGGCGAGCCGATTGAAAGATCAGCGGCGGCTTGAGAGTCTAAAATGCATAGTGTAGAGAAGGTAGCCGACCGGAAGAAGGAGCCCAGGGCTATACTGAGAATTAGCAGCTGCACGGTGCTCCACGTTGTGTGCTGATGCCGCTTGAGCACACCCCGTACCTCCATATACTTATTTACTGTCATAGCGGTAATAAGAACATAGCACAACGCCAGGAAATAGCTAGTCATTGCTAGATTTGCTAGGAAGAGCGGCATCCCTAGCAGCGGATATGCAACAATTTTTCTTTAAAACAATTTCGTGCCTTTTTTCAAAACTTTATGATTGGCAAAACTTCACCTTTGATACCATTAAAAAAAATTTGCAAAAAACGACCTTTTACACTAGATTCGATCCTCGATAGAAAGTCGTTTTTTAGCGTGGGCTTCATCCTCTTCAATGAACTTAATGTCAAAGCAATTGCGTTCCGTAGGGTCTTTGTATATAAGCCCCAGTGCAATAAAAACGTCCACTTCAGACTCGCAAATGACACTATCACTAAGGCGCACTCTCTTTCCATTTACTCGCATAACACGAGTAAGAGCACGGTCCGATAGACTCCAACCATTCTTGTTTGCGAATAGTCGCATGCTTCTATTAAAGTGGTCGCTTCCAGTAAAATACAATAGCGCAAACCCAAAATAGTGACGAGGATAAATTTTAATGTCTAAGCGGCGATACTGGTGATCCTGTAAGCACATACATTTTCAAAAAAAATAAGGCACAATGATTTCGTAACTAACCTTTGAGACGCGGCATACACCCATGTAGGTATCACACCCACCAGATTTTTGCTTTTGAAAATGGGTCAGGTCGTCTGTATAACAAAATTAATAGCTGCAAATAGAAGTGCTTCTTGATAAAGCCTACCAGTTAGAAACCCTGACG
The DNA here is from genome assembly GCF_004359215.1 of Bremia lactucae. NCBI lineage: Eukaryota > Oomycota > Peronosporomycetes > Peronosporales > Peronosporaceae > Bremia > Bremia lactucae. The sequence goes on along the minus strand of NW_027152213.1, from coordinate 1,289,366 downwards.
CATGCAGACGTTGTAGTAGTTCTTGTAGAATTGTACACGCATCCGCGTCAAGATCAGTAATAAGCACATCACAGTCACCTGAAGAAAGTTTGCCGCGACGATATGATCCACATGCTAGCGCAATAGCATTTGGTATCATTTTGTGAACTTCATTAACGACAATTTGTTCGATTTCGTGTACTTCGTCTCTGATTCCACATAATCATTCAACATGTCAATTGCGAGCTCTTTTAACAAGTGCATGCAATACAATACACCTCGGGATCTTAGTTAAAAAATCTTCATAATGCTTCACTCCAATTTGCTGTTGAGTGGTAAGCCCAGCGGCAGCGCCAGGCTTTCGCAAATCTGCCACAGACTTGAATCCTTGTCCATATAATTTTGCAGCCGTCACGGGACCAACGCCCCAGATTCGAGCAATTTTAACCAAGGCACCCAGTCTCGGATTACTCTTTTTAGCATCAAGCTTGGCCAGACGGCCAGTCTCGAGAATCTCGATAACTTTATCTCGCAATCGCCCCTTGACCCAATGCATGTCTTTGAAATCCTTCACACTGCAAACGCGATGGCGCATGGCTTTCAGACTGGACACCACTTTCTGTTTGACATTCAAACCTATCTATTAGCCCGTTCTACTAACACTTGTAGTTTGTAAAAGACAAAACACCTTGTACATATACTGCCGCCAAACATCCCTTTCAACATCAAGAAACTCCATCATTTCCTCGAGCGGATCGGTTAAATGCGCATTAAGATTTTGCTGAACAACTACTTATACAATAACAGCATGTTTCATGTATCAAGGTTTTGACAATCAAGAAAATATTTCGATTCACCTGATGATCGTTGGCAGATAAATCCTTCGCCTTTAACTTTTTTCGAACCTGACACCGCTGTCTCATTAATTGGACGAAACCCAGGATTGTTCTGGTAAAAGATTGGTGTACGCGCCTCCACCAGCTTGCGGTTCTTCTCGTCAAGCTTTGCTTGTTGCTCGCGACAATCTTGACTGTTTAATTGAATGGGTGCGACTCGCATTATTTGTCGCGTTCCTGTGTTTTCTAAGTCTGAGCCTTCGTCGCTGTCGCTGTCATCTCCTTTGTCGACTCTAGCTCCTTTCTGCTCTAGCTGTTTTGCCACTTCCTTGCAATGCTGGTCATATTTCGTCACTTCTCTCTGTACGAGATGCTGCTCGGACCATGTCAGCATATTTCCTGCTGGCGGCACCATTTTCTCCTGTAGTAAATACACTAACCATTCCGGCGTGTAGACCTCAATATTGGCCGGAGGAAAGGTATCTACGCGCAAAAATTCCGCTGCTTTTTCTGGTGTCACCTTAATGCTTGCAATAATTAAGGAAACTTCATCCCACTTAATAGCAATCACACTACCCGACCTAACGCCTGTCCTCGGACCTATCTTTACAGGCAAATTTACTACCTTTCCGCCTAGTTTTTCAATCATGCCCTGTAGTATCTCAAGTCGCTTACGACCCATGTCAGATCCAATAGGAAGCAACGCAACCTTTTTGTCCTTCAAAAGAAGTGTGCCAGGATCGATAAAGCTACTTGCATTTTTTGACTTCTTCGAGGCTTGACCTCCAAACGACCGTTGTTTTCGAGGTCGCTTTTCATGTTGCAAGCCACCGAGCTCAAGCATATCGTGCGCTTCTTCAGCCATTGGTTCTTGCATTTTTTCTGTTTTAATAGCGATACTTGTCGCTTGACGCCGCGTCTCGTTCGATAATTTAATGGTTTGCGACTTCACGCTTAAAATCGACTTTAAACTTCGACGTCGTGGCGATAGCAACGTCTCGATCTGTTCGAAAAAATCATGCTTTTGCTGCGCCGAAAGCAGTTCAAAGTTATTGTCTTGCATCGCTTAAAGAAACCACCAAGGTGAAAACTGACAAGTTGTTGTGATTCACTAGCTTTCGAATGTTTTTCGGCAGTACGGCATGTCACGTAACCCGATAAATCTATTTATTACTCTTAGAATACGTCGAGGGATACTTCCAAAAAAGGAACACTTCTTTTCTAAAAAAATAATGATGAGTCAAAACCTTCAATTAGTTGTCATTATAAAGATGGAAGCTGCGGTGGACCAGAATGCGGCATTAGGATTGTCGTTCACGGCGCTTTGCTCTGTTCTAAATGCCACTGAAGCCACAAACAAGAGCGATTTGAAGCTTGAACTTTTATTTAGTGCCAATCTGCGCGCCCAAGTGGGTGAAGGGAACCTGTACCCACTTATTCGCTTGGTGCTGCCTCATTTAGACCGCGAACGCACGTACATGTTGAAAGAAAAGAAAATTGCGAAACTATACATTGACATACTAGGATTAGCGCCGATGAGTAAAGATGCACAGAAGCTTGAACACTTTAATGATCCTAAGATTGTCAATAGCAAGTCCGTCGGCGACTTTGCTGCCGTGTTGTATGAAGTCGTCCTTTACCAAAGCATGAGGACAAAATCCAAGGTGCCGCACACATTACAAGACGTTAATTATTTGTTGGATCAATTGGTCCAGGCCGATAGCAATGCTGCTCGTAAGAAAGTCTTTATGCAGCTCGCGACTGAGTATGCTGCTGATGAGCAGAAGTGGATGATCCGAATCGTGCTGAAGGACCTTAAAATTGGACTTAAACACGAACGTGTTTTGAAATTCATGCATCCGGATGCCGTAGAGATGTACAATCACACAAACGATCTGCAAAAGGTTTGCCGAGAGTTGCGAAACTCGGCGATTCGGTACGTTCCTCAACTTGAGCCATTTCAAGTCTTTACGCCAATGCTGGCCAAACGCGTGAACTTTGGCGAGTGCATTAGTGCAATTAATTGTGATGCTTTTGTCTTGGAGCCAAAGCTCGATGGCGAAAGGATCACGTGTCATGTCTGTGGAAAAGAGGTGCAGTTTATTTCGAGAAATGGTATTAATTATACTGACAAGTATGGACCTTCGATTACGCCACATGTGCTGTCACAATTAGAGCAGGGAGTCGATTGCATCTTGGATGGAGAAATGATGGTCTGGGACAATACCGAATACCGTCTTCGTGAGTTTGGACTACTTAAGAATACGGCAAATGCCGTACGAAAAGGAGAAAGAACAAATCGATGGCTATGTTACGTTGTGTGGGATATTGTTTACCTCGGTGGAAGTCCAAAAGCTAATCAATTGATTCATGAAGTATTTCAAGGTCCAGGTGAAATCAGTGCAGTAATGGGACTTCCTCTACATGCGCGACGTAAATTGCTGCTTCGCATTCTTAAGCCATTGGATCATCGCATTGTCATAGTTGAGCAAAAGCTGGTTAATGATGCGTCTGCAAAGGTTCGGCATGACAAGGTCATGGCAGAGGTTGATTTGCAATTATCAAATGGGGGTGAGGGCGTGATTATGAAAGACTTGAATGCACATTACATGTGCGGGGAAAGTAGTCGAAAAACCAAAAAGTGGTTGAAACTCAAGCCAGATTACGCTGGTATGACAACAGACTTGGATACAATTATTGTCGGTGGATTCTACGGTACTGGGAGACGCCGAAGTGGCAACGTATCCGTCTTTCTACTTGGAGTACTTGCTCACTCCTTAGACGAAATGGGGGCAGCAGAAGCAATGAAACCAGGCGCTCCATGCCCAGTCGTGTATACGTTTGCTAAAGTAGGAACGGGGTATAACTTGGAAGAGTTGGAGCAAATGAGGCAAGAATTAGCACCGCACTGGCAGCCATGGGATGATACTAAAATCGCTCCTCATTTGAGTGGTTGGAAGCCTCCAAAAAGCGACTTGCGACCTGATGTTTGGATCGACCCACGCCATTCGAAAATCCTCGAAGTATATGGGTTTGAGCTTTCGTTTACGACACAATACCAAACTGGGCTTACAATTCGCTTTCCGCGTTGTAAAGCTATTCGAAATGACAAGGAATGGTACCAATGCATAAGTCTCCAAGACCTTAATGCGGCGCGTGGGAGCCAATCTACAAAGCGGGCGTCAGAAGTTGTATTGGGGCAAAAAGGGGCTTTAAAACGCCCTACGAAACGCCAGACAGTCTCCAATCTGCGTGCTACTGGCGTCCTTCAAGAATACTCAAGAGCAGACTTAGAAGGTATCGCACAAGAGCGGAATGTGTTTGAAGGACTGGAATTTTGTGTGCTTCCTGGAAAGTACCAGATGCCTTCATCCGATACGATGTCATTCATTCCAGCCAGTGTTATCGAAAAGAATGCCATGCATTTATCAAAGCAGGCGGTGGAGAAAATGCTGTACTCTTTTGGAGGCACGATTGTTCAAAACCCTATTGCTGGATCCACACACTATGTTGTTGCCGCTGCTGATGCTGGATTAAAGGTTGCTAATCTTAAGAAGCAGGGATTGTTTAATGTCGTGCACGTCAAATGGATCTTTCATTGTCTCTTCGTGTCTCGCTTAGTGCCTTTGAAAGCAAACGATTTTATCTTTGCGACTCAAACACAACGAGAACTGCTCGCTCAAGAATATGATCGATACGGCGACAGTTATACTGAATACATTAACCCGAGCGATTTGCAACGCATTTTGCGGGATGTAGCCACAGCTTCCAAGGATGAGTTTAACACTTTGCCGTGGCAATATACATTGAAAACATTCGAAATGGAAGAAGTGGAAGCGATCGAAAGTGCTTTTACGTTTTTATGCCATTGTGTTGTCTACTTTGAGCGCAGTAATGTCTCAAGGATGGAGGAACAGGATGTTGGCGTCATGGGCAAGATGAAGCTCCTGGAGCAGCAACTGAGGCTATATGGTGGCACTGTTGCCCACTCTATTGATACATCCGTTACACACATTGTCATTAGTGACCATGCACAAGTGGAAAGGCTAACACCTAGTGTTCAAAGCTTGCGACATCAAGGCTTTCCTGAACCGCGTGTAGTCACGAAAGAATGGATCAAAGCATGTTTGGATCAACAAACTCAAGTATGCGACGAAGCTTTTGTAATACACGTATAATTCAGACATGACTCATAGATTTTTTGCTTCCATGGATGCAGTCACGAGATCCTACCGCTATATACTAGCACAAAATGCGATCATCATCGTGAAGATGCAACTCATCAGCACACCAGTCAAAATCCCCAAAGTAAAAGCTGTTATCATCTTCATCAGCTAGAGCGCTTTGCCTTTCGCGCTCTTTAAATTCAAAGTGGCCTTGCACTTGTTGTGACGTGAACTGCTCTTCAAAATTACAAGTATCCAACTCGCTATTTAAGTTTGGAATGATCGGTGGAACCACTAACTTTGCTTTAAGACGGGGCCAACAGATAGTAGCGAGAAAAGGGTGGTCGAAAATCTCCTGCATTCCATTCGGGCCATTGCCTAGACGGTGGTCTGCGTTCTTATGAAGCAAGCCAGAGAGAAAATCACAAAGATGCGGTGAGAAGTGACTCAAGTAGTTTGGTGTATCTCTTTCAATCTTTCGAAAGAGTTTGGCTCGATCGCGTGGGGAATAGAATGGTGGGTATCCTGTCAGCATTTCATACACGACACAACCAAAACTCCAGAGATCCGCTGCCAATCCGTATCCATCCCCTCGAAGCACCTCTGGCGCAATATAGTCGGCTGACCCACAAAAGCTCGTACACTTGTTCTCAAAGCGCTTCATTTGTTCGTGCGCAAAGCCAAAGTCCGCGAGACGTACAAAACCAGCTTCGTCAATCAAAATGTTTTCAGGTTTAAGATCCCGGTACATGATTCCACGTTTGTGTAAATAACGCAAGGCTAGTGCAATGGAGGCCGCATAGAATTGTGCATAGTCTTCTGGAAGGCGATTCTTTTCAAACTTTCCAAGGAGGGAGTACAAATCACCACCAGGGCAGTACTCGAGCACAAAATGAAGCGCCTCTCGAGTTTCAAAGGAGCAGTAGAGCTTGGTTATAAAGGGATGATTGACTGCAACGAGGACGTTTTTTTCTGTAAGCAAGCGCTGAGCTTCTCGAGAAGCGTTGGATTTTCCATCCAGACTGTAGATTGTACTTAATTTTGACTTGTAGACGACCTTGACCGCAAAGAGTCGGCAAGGAGAATCACGCAAGCAACATAATAATACTGTGCCGTAGGACCCCGACCCAATAACACGAATAATGTCAAAAATAGAACGCGTTACTGCGTGGTCTCTGTCTTCCTCTATTTCTTCCTCGAGCGTCTCTTCGTGCACCATAAGGTCTTCCATTGAGTGTCGCAACGGGTTCACTTCAGCATCCGACAGTAGCGTGCTCGAAGACGATGATGCAGAGAAAGTCGCGCGTAAAAGATGTGGTTTGAGATTGTAATACGAGCAATTCCAATCAGTGTTGCTACTCGCAGTCTCGGAAGCGATTTTGGAGGATGCTGTGAGGAAATTGTACGAACAATCCCAGTCGTTGCTACAATTACTCGGTCTACCATTGCACCTTTCTTCCATTTGTCGGCATTCGATGCTGTTATTTAGTGGCTGTATATCGTCTTTTAGCGACACGTTAGCGAGGGAATTTGTCAATTGTTGCGCAAATGTCGACGTTTGAGTATGTTCCGACGTCTTCGTCGTAAGGACTGTGGTATTCTTTTCGCCAGACGTGCTAGCTGATGTCGACAAGGTTGGTGTCGTGCTCTGGACTGACTCAAAAGTTGGCGCCATTTTGCTCGATTGGCTTTTCGCCCTATACGGTGCCAGCTGCTGTGTATTCGTGAGCCACGTCTGCGTCCAAGTTCACCGCTTGTAGAGCTCAGGGCGGTGCGAATGAGGCGCACAGCTCTGATTTATTGATTCCGGCTTACGACTTATAGCGCGAAAATGCCAATGAGTGGTGCAAAGACCTTCCATTTCCAAGGCGGGATGGGCGGAAATAGTCTTACAATTGCAATCGCAAGAGAGCGAGGTCAAAAGTTGCCCGACAAACGCAACAGTGGATTTTGTCAATCCTGAACTCAAGTGGGCACAAATGGACGGCTCGTATCTTTCGATGACTTATTGTATTAGTAAATCTAAGGCGATGATTTGAGGACGGAGTTTCTCGCTTCTCCGTTATTTGTCACGGAGGTAACGCCATATTGCGGTGCCCAATGGTATGCGGCAATGTTGTTCAAACATTGTCACTTTTTAAAGCACGAATTTGCATTAAATATGTTTGCCTAGTAAACTTAAGACTACATGCAGCGCGGGTTTCTATGGTGCACAACAATCGATGTTGGTCAATATATTTACTGTACCATTTTCTGGATCAAAAAAAATCCGGAAAATGAACGAAGAAATTGCGCGGGGGTCACTTAGATACAGTTTATGACACATGAAAATCGGAACCGAGCTGCATGCTTATCCTCGTGGAGTCCGAAAAATTAATGGTGGCAGCTGAATGCAGAGATTTGTGACAAGTGGTGGGGGAGAATATCGAAAGCTTTGTCGAAAAAAGAGATCGGGCCAGGAGCGCAAATAAGGATTTTACTATTAGAAATGCTTTATAAGGACATTATTGATAAATAGATTAAACTTACCAGCTGTGCATTTATCGAATCAACTCAATCAGATGGGCCATCGCTCTCGTCTATACAAGTACCTTCTGGAATGTGGAAGCTTAGAGTTTCCACTGAAACTAAGCTTCTTAGAACAATGAGCAGCTCATAACAAATGGGAGAGAGATAAACCAACGGTTTGCAGCGATCGAATTAAAAAAATTAGCAAGCGAGAAAGATCGGCTATCTTTTCGTCGTTTACGAATTGATGCTTAAGTAGAAATGTACGGTGAAAATTTGTAGATTGCCGATTTTTTTTATTTTCACGAGGTGCATTTTTGGGTGCGAAACTTGTCCACATCTTCACAAGTGACCGCTGACTGTTACGGTTAAGCAGGTTTTATTGACGTAGAATGAATTTGATTTAAGGCCCTGTGGCGTAAAATGATCCTTGTGGAGACGTTATAAGCTTCCTCCTCGATCTCTCGAGCGGTTTAGTGACTACCAGGCTTATCTAGGTAATAATCTGCCCGTTTCTGCATGTACTAGGTATTGGACCTAGCAAAAGTTCATGAAGCGTTCACGACAAGCCATGGCATCTGACATTTGATTAAACGATGATCATTGTAAATGTTGAAGTAAACAGTCGAACAGTTGTAAGCATCCGGTATCCACGGCAAAGCACTCAAGTTAAAAACGATGTGAATGTACAGAGTAATGCTCTGGACACTTACAGGCAGTAGAAACGTTAGACACAATTTGAGGATACACGAAAGACAACAACATAAACTCAACTTTAACTGTATCTTCAAATCCAACCGATTCTAACAATATCACCTCTGCATGGCGTAAACATGAGCAAGGCGTCAAAGCTGTCGTTTATTACCTCTTTCAGTAATAATCAGATTAACCTTTACGCTTTATGCGAAGTCTAAGCAGCCGTTAAGCCATCCTTTTTTACCCCAATATAGCTGCTCACTCGCATTGCGAGAGAATACTTGTTAGCGCAGCTAAGTCGCTTTGATTACTATAAGGATAAACCAATTTGTAGCGCTCTTCGACAGGGATAACTTACGTTGCATGTTGTCAAAAATAAATAAAAAATACAGCAAAATTGTATTATTCGATTTTTTAAACACTGTTATACACATGTCACTATATAAACGAATAAAGTTTTATATTGATTTTCAATCGAAAAAACGACAAAAGACTTTAAAAACGAGAAATCGTAGTAAAGTGTTGACAAATGTTTCGCACCTTTTCCGCAACCACAGGTACTGGATGCTGCATCTTTGCAATATTAATTGGCAATATCCTGCTGAATAATTATCGCTCAAGCGGTGTTTATTGCACTAGGCTTGGCAACCGAGGGGCGACTATGGCAGTGGATTCCCGCAAGCTACACCAAGTTGGAGGAGTCGGAGCGTAAGATTTTATCTAGCGCCATTTCAACATTTTTCGAGATGAAGAAAGTGGCCCAGCTCGGGACCGTTGTAGTTCCTTGCTCTGTCGAGAATAATCGCAAAAGCGCTGAAAATCTTGTCTTGATTCATGGATTTGCTGGCGGCAACGCAGTGTGGGCAATGGTGAGTCTGAAGCAGGTCGTCGAGAAGCTGAACTAACAATTTCTTACATATAGAATTTGGAAAAGTTGTCCAAGCGCTTTAATGTGGTACGTCAAATTGAATTATTGCTTCAATGTGTATTGTATTTACGACAATAATTTGATGATAGTATGCAGTCGAGTGGATTGGTGTCGGTCGTTCGGATCGTCCTGATTTCAACTTTAAAGACGTATGTATACCAGGCTATTCGCGGCGCAATTAAGAATGACGACATTTGACGTGAATATTCATGTGTATACGATATGTAGTACGACAGTGCCAATGACTTTATCGTGAATTCATTCGAGACGTGGCGACAGGAGATCAAGCTGGAGAGCTTTAATCTATGCGGCCACTCGATGGGAGTCAGTTGTTGTATAGACAACCCGTTTCAATGCTTCATTTGACGTTTGTGTACTTATCTTAGGCGATTTTCGCATCATCATATGCGCTAAAACACCCTGCCCAAGTAAGCGTAAGTGTGGCGTTATGTTCGTACTTGTTTTCGCTATAGTATCAAACTCAATTGGCGTTTTGTCGCAGCACCTTGTATTGGCCTCTCCAGCTGGTGTGCCACGTCCACCACCACCTTTGGATCCAAAATCAGAAGAAGGAAAGGCACGAAATCGTTCGTGGCTCAGGTGGATGGTCTACTTGGCGTGGAAGAACGGAATGACTCCGTTGTCTATCGCTCGATTTGTCGGACCTTATGGACCAAAACTTGTTCAAAACGTTGTGCATCGCCGAACTTCCTTTATGTTTGAAAATAGCGCCATGCGAGATGGCCGTGTCGATTTAAAGGAGCTGGGAAAGTATTTGTATCACAACTGGGCGCTTAAACCAAGTGGCGAACGCGCCATGACTACGCATCTTGCTCCAGGCGCGCATGCTGTACGTCCACTCGTGGATATGTTACTTCCTCATCGAGTGAAAATGCCGCTCACATTCATTTACGGCGAAAATGATTGGATGGACTACCGCAGTGGACAAGAAATTGTTAAGCACTTTCGAAACATGGGTCAAGCTGCCGATTTGTATCGTGTACCAAATAGTGGCCATCAAATGTTTATGGAAAACCCCGACGAATTTAGTCGCACTTTGATCGACAGTTTGACAAAGGATGAACTTACAAACATGCACTCCATACCGTGAAATAGACTTTCAATCTCGTTTTTCAATCATTTTTAACGATACGTCTCTTAGCCGTGCGCAAAACAGTACAATGTCTCCATCTTGAAAGTCTTGATGTAATTGGGATCGGTGAATCTTTTCGATTTGAAACACCTGTTCAAACTCGTGGAAAAAGTTTTCTTCCAAATGTTGACGCTTCTTGTACGCAAGGAGCACGAGTGTCTTGGGTGTAGCCATTTTTTCTAACGACGTTAATAACGCGTTAAACGCAGAAGCGTATGGGCAGGCAACGATGTCAGCGCCAAGAATGATATCAAAGCTGTCGTGCTCTTCCACCAAGTGATGTTTCAAATCGCCCCATAAATACTTGTCCGTCGTGCAAATTTCTTCGGATACGTCATTGAGGCGAATATTATGGCGTGTGAGTGCCACCGACGCGGGATCACCATCAGTAATGACAACATGTTTGGGTTCAAAGTGAGCAGCTACGATTCCAACGAGTCCTGGGCCGCAGCCTAATTCAATAACACGTTTTCCTTTCACCAAGTGTGGATGATCAGCAATATATAGCGATAATGCAATCGCTGCATCGTATACTGAGGCTCCGAATCCTAATGCTGTACCCCCTCTTCCATCGCTCTGCCACGCTTGATCAATGCGAATTGACTTCCCAGCGATCGGAAATCGGCGCGTGGAGTCACGCAGTGCATCGTGGAAAGGATTGCGAAACGAAAAAGCGACAATTTGAGACGTTGTAGGTGGAGCTGAGGTCTCTACTTCAGTAGCAAAGGCGCTAGTGCCCATTGCCATCGCTTTATCTGCCTCCATTCGAGAGAAGAGAAAATAAGAATATCACAACAAAGTCTATTCGTATATTTTGAAGTGCAAATATTGCAATAAGGGTGCTAAATAAAGGCAAGATTAAGCTGATCGTCAAATGGCTTGAGCAAAGGTGCTAAGAGATTCTTTTCATGAGGAGGCAAGGATTCGCGCAATTTCACGAGCTCATCGTACTTGGATCCCATCTTTTCGACAATTTTGTTCAATTTCCGTTTTGCTTCCGGACCACCACCTGCCGCTAATTTTGCCTTAAACGACAGGAAATGCCGCAACAATTCACACACATCATGGAATTGGTTGTAAACCTGCTTCTTAAACTCGTTGGGGATGTACGCCGCACCTAACGCGCCACTTGCGAGGTTTGCAGCCGACGAGGTGGAAGCGGAATCACTTGTTGAATCCGAGCACGCAACGACTTCGGCAAGTACGTTAAAGCATGTTTTGGAACTAGGGTAGGCCATTTTTAAATCAATCGAAGCCTTGCACGTTGCTCGAAATGCTTCGGCTGCATCCAAAAGTGAAAGGTTTTCAGACACCTTGCTTTCAGCTACACTAATCTTCTCTGCGTGCTGAAAGTAGCGCGATTCGTTTTCTAACGTAAGCGGATTGTATGTTGGCAAAACTTTATCTTGAAGATCATCTAGCAACGTTGCTTCTTTTAAATTGTCGTGAAAACCTCCTTTTGGCTGATTTTTCAGCACCACCGACTGTTGTGCATGACTTTTGCGATTCGTTTGCAATTGCAAATTTCCGGCATGGGCAGGATCGAGTACGTAAGCGCCATGTCGATTGAATTTCGCTATTGTAGTACTGAATGGATTGTCTTTTTCATTCAAGTGTCTTCGGATCGGGTGGACTGCTGCATCTTCCTCCGTCGTGGTGAGATCAATTAGTGGGTCCACAAGTCCACGTGGGTCAATACTCGCACCTTTTGACTCCTGTTTCTCCTTCTCCTCGTACTTTGTAAACATATCTTCATGCCCAGCCTTTCGATCTCGATGAAAGTACTTGGACTTGAAAAATGCACCCCAAAATTCCGTCTCGGTCATTTTATCAGGCACTTGTCCCTGGTACGCCAAGTACACGGCCGGATACTGAATAAAGATCTGATGAATGACCTCGGCATTTAAATTGTATTTGACGACATTGCCACCCGTTTCATTGTCCGCTGCGAGATCTGTCAAGATTGCCGATGTCTTTGCTGTCTTCTGTCGTTTACTGGCCTCTCCAGCGATCAAATGACGACGGCTCGCCCAGAAATCCTCTTCGGAGATTAAACCATCATTCACCATCTCAGTATGTTGTCGCTTGAGTGTTGGACTCGCAGCTAAGAGCGCCGCACGCTGTTTGATCTCTGTAGGATTACACAGCGCCGCGGCGTTGGAATGTGTTCCGCTGGCACCATTCTCGCGCAGACGGCGAGCAATGTAGTCTTTAGCTTGCTCACGCACCTTAAATGCATCTTCTAGGCGAGTGGAAGTAGCTACAAATTCCAACACAAGCGTTGAATTGTGTGCAAGGCGTAAACGGATCATAGCCTTGGGGCTCGAGAAAGAGGAAACCTGCTGGTCCTGTACAGTGCTCCAGGGCACAACGATGGGCAGACACTGTCCATCAGGAACCTCCGGAGATGCATCAGCTGTCCAGCGCAATCCATTAGGCGAAAACTCCGCACGTCCATCGCGCTTCTTGACGCGGACAACTGCTACGAGGACCTCCGACATTTTACAAGTTCAGATTTATGAGGCAGGTTACACTTCTACAATATAAGGATCGTTGTCGAATGTACTCCCATGATCAGAATCATGGAGTTATATAGTATAAGTGTAACCCTTCCTGTATCCCAACATTTATGAATATGTCGCGTCCTAATATTTCGGTTTGGAGTCTTATACTGCTGGCACTTCATGCTGCTCTCGGAGAGAATTACCATCGCCACACGAACAATTGGGCTGTGATTGTACGTAAATGTTGAACATAATCAAGACTTGTACAGCGTAGGTGTGACAAGGCTACGTCTCTTCTGTAGGTAGACACGTCTCGCTTCTGGAGCAATTACCGACACATCGCAAATGCTTTATCACTCTACCATTCGGTGAAGCGGCTCGGCATCCCAGACAGCCAGGTCAGACACAAAAGAATAGGAATGCAAGACGATGTGATCTTAGGTTGAAGTCTAACGAAACTTCCTGCAGATTATCCTGATGCTGGCGGATCAAATGCCGTGCAATGCTCGCAACTGTTTTCCGGGACAAGTATTCAATAGCCGAACACAAAAGATTAATCTGTACGATTCATTAACCTGGATTTAGAGCTTGTCACAGAATTCATTCGTCATGTTTGTGCCGTTAAGCGCAGCTACGGGAAAAATGTCGAAGTCGATTATCGCGGCTCCGAGGTTTCGGTAGCCAACTTCATCACAGTCCTTACAGGTGCGTAAAATAGGAATGCGGGAGAATGTGTCAATTGTGAATTATTCGAACGAAACAGTTGCTTGTAGGCCGTCACGAACCTGGGACACCCGCTTCAAAAAAGCTGGATACGGATGAAAACAGCAACATTTTTGTGAGATCCTAGAGCTTGCGGTGACATATTTCATTGAACTAATATTGCTTGCAGCTTTACATGACTGGACACGGTGGCGATGGATTTTTAAAGTTCCAGGCACGTGAATTCGCCTCCCTGCGATAATCGTTTCGACTTTATAGTGAATTACTTGACTAAAGTAGGATTTCGAAGAAATGTCGAGTCAAGATCTTGCTGATTCTATTGAAGAAATGCACGTGAAGAAGCGGTAGGTGCTGCTGCTGTTAACAACGCATCATGAAATTTAGTAGTCTAACCCAGAGCGCAGCTACAATGAAATATTCTTTATGGTAGACACATGCCAGGCAGGTACTCTGTCCAATGCGCTTAAGTCTCCCAAGGTGGTTACTATCGGTAGCTCCAAGACGGGTGAGAACTCATACGCTCACCACTCGGATTCCGAGGTTTGAGTCATTCAATACTTTTTATGCCATCGCGACGCGTAGTAAAAGATTGTTGTTTAATGAATGTAGTTAGGACTCTCGGTTATCGATCGCTTTACCTTCTCGACGCTCGATTACCTGCAGCGTATGAAAGTTGGCGACTCCATTCGCAATGGGACACTCCTCGATCTTTTCAACTTTTACGATCAGAAAATGCTTCAGTCAACGCCTGATTATCGAACAGACAATTTGGGCCGCTCCATTGATCAAGTGCTGATTACAGACTTTCTTGGCTCAATTTTAGACGTGCACCTGCACTACGACAGCGAAGCGTATCCAATCGAGGCTACAGTGATGGAGACTCCGATTGAGAACGCTGAGACGATAACAGAACACGAAGTCGTCGTGAAACAACCATTGGAATCGACAAAACCGCAATCTTTTAATTTTTCTCGTCAATTTCTCGTTAGTGTCGCGGCAGCTCTAGTCGGTGCGATACTTGTGACTTTTAAAGCAGTCTAAGTCATTTTTAAAAAGTTAAAAGATACGAATTTTAATAAATCTGATGATCTCACACGTTTGGCTAATTCATTCTCGTTGAATATAGTGGTTAGTGAGGTGAGCACGCCGGTACATGGAATTTGGATGGTGCGGACTCGTTACTTCTTCCTCTTCGAAATCAGGATGAAATTCATCCTCAATAGTGGAAGTATCACGCAGGAGAAGACGGGCGACCAGAACAACAAAGCCGGAAATCCAAATCGGCGATGTGCAAATGCTGAGTGCAATAAGCATCGGACTTAAAAGCAGGACAAATGGTACACAGACCACGGCTGTGAAGTGCCACACGATCCACGGACGCGTCTATATACCAAGGTGTAAAAAATAACCACTTCATTTGCTGTTGGTTTCATCAATGTCGTGCGAAAACAAACCTTAGCAAATAACGAGCTTTCTTGAATAATTCGTGGCACTATGGTCGCCACCATGCGCTCTACCGCGACCCTACTCCGCAGAGCAAACAACTTGTTAGCTCGTACGTCCGAGGTTAGAGCGAGGATGGCGTTTACCGAATTTTTTGAATCGGCTGCATCGCAAGAATGATCTTCGACTTGATTGTCGTAACAAATTGCTTACCAGGGCGCTCATCGTACTCGTCTCGTTCATCATAAGCCTCGTGCCGCTTCAAGTGCAGCTTCATGAGTTGCGGCGTATACGGCGTGTTAAGCGGCGTCCAATCGTTGCGGAGTACTCCCTAGTATCAAAAAGTTGCATGAAAGTCAGAAGCTGTTCAAAAAATCTCGTATCCTTTCGAAATACAGACGACGTACCCCAATGGGCTGCAAACCAACCCCAAAACGTTTGCGGTGGACATACGGATCCCACTCGGCTTCCATGCCGATTGGCGTCATACTCTCTAAACTTCGTCCATCGCTAGGTGCTTAAACCCATCGTCAAACGTAAAGACGTATCTGCATTTTAAATTGAAAGCTGCGGACGCTGCGACACGAAACGTACCACAGATAGGAACGGCTTGTGGTGACCGCGATGTCGTTTTCTTCTTATCGCCCATGTCTTTGAAGCTAACCAAGGCCACAGAAATTGACAAGTGACGACAGATCACGGAAGCGCTGGCTCCCGTAGCCAAGCGAAGCTTATTGGCTCGGGCTTCAACTTTGCGAGTGACAACGCAGGGGCGTCCTCTGAGGAGCGTCGAATAAACACAGACGGGGCGAAGACGTGGATGGGTTGACTGACGAGAGTGTGTAAACAAAGAGTTACGTTGGTCACACTAGTTTGGTGTAGCACTCCAAAAAGCTATAGTCTCTATGAAATCTCACAGGCTTACGGTACTGTGAGATTTCTAATCCTTAGAATGCGTGCGGGGAATCTGATACTATACGGCCTTCAAGGCTATGCGGTTTGAGGTTTCGCAGCGGGGAACCAGCGATCGGACAGACGATGGCGCTAGATGTGGAGAACGAGCAGCACACACTGGCGGTACTTGGAAGCGACGATTATTACGATGAGAGACACTTAGCCAGCCGCCCGTACTCGAAGAACTCGACCGGTGTGCGTTTCCTAGAAAGCAGTGTCCAAGTGTGACCACTTTTAACGTGCTAATTGAAAAGAACTGACGCGTTGTGCGTCTGTAGGTGGATAATGAGCAGATGCGGATTGAAATTGTGCGCCTGGAGAATTTACTTGCCAATCGCATTGCGGCCCGTGCTACTCAGGACAAGTCAAATCTTTCGCTAGAGCGCTCGAACAAAATTGAAAAATACGTTGAAGTTATGGAGCTCACCAAGTGTCTTCGTCGTCAAAAAGAATTTCTGCTGACTGAAAACCGCAAGCGCCAACGTTTTGCTGAAAAAATCCAGCAGGCCATGCCGGTGCGTGCGCATAATCCCTGAATTAAAGTAATGCATTTGATAAGACTCAAGGGTATTTTGCAATGGATTTGTTGTGGCAATTAGCCGTCCACTGATAGCATCCAATTTATGAAAAATGTCAAATATCCGTCCGATGAAGAGCTCGAGAAGACATCGCGGGAGGCTATTTTGGAGATGCTCGAGTATCAAGTAAGTGGAGAAGCCGTCACGTACATGGGATGGCAGACTAAGCGTGAATCCAAGTCGATGTACATGCACGCGTTTTCTGAAAAAAGTTTTAACGAAGTGGACATGGCTTGTGTCTTTAATGAAACATGGAAGATGTTTTACGATGACGCAAAGCAAGAGCTACTACATCGCCGGCGCAACAAGTTCTGTGTACGTTAATTTTAAGAATTTGTTGTACTACTACTGCTCTGACGCTACAGACTGTGTTGATTTGATTAGATTTTAAAAAAGCTGAATGATAACATGTATTTGACGCGCAATATTCATCAATTTGTCGGAGAGAGCTTTCCACGCCACGCCATGACGCTTGTGTACCGCATTTCGATTGATAAGAATACGTTTGCTATCGTTAGCAAATCCGTGGTACCAGCGACAAATGACGCACAGCATCTCGTGTGGACTGATGAGTTTTTTATGTGGAAATTTGCGCGAAACATGGATGGACAGGGCGGATTTCAGATCTCCATTCGTGGCAAGTACGGCAGCACTTCGGCCGTTGCTGGCAATCGCTTGCCAATGCTCGAGTCATACTTTCAGCTTGTAGAGTGGGAATCACTCGTCATTCGCCCAATATTTGACTTCACAGTATCTTGATATCTTGTACGACAGGGATAGCTATAGAGATGTGAATTTCTATCGAGGCAGGCTATGCACCCAGCGGATTATAAAAAATGTATCGAAGAAGGCTATTTCATGTATGCCAGCCAGCCAATTTCATCCGTTCGAAGGTCTATGCGTACGAAAACATGCTCGTTTGTAGGTACTAGTATCAGTCCCTGCATTTTACATCTGCAACTTTCTTATGCGTTAATATGCGCAGTACTGAATATACTTAAGATGAATAAGTTTAATTAAGATGATTATCTTAAATTTTTACTAGCGCATCATTTGCCAATCCTTTTACAAAATTATTCCAAGATCCTTTGTTTTGTGTTTCTTTCAAATACCGCACGATATAATGTTCTTGGGGATGTGTTAAATCCTGCCACAATCCATAAATCGTCGATGCAAACTTTACGTATCGTATGCGGCTTTTCTTACGCGATGCCGCTAGCCGTAGCTTCAAGTATTTCACAAGTAAGATCAACAATTATTCTACACTTCTTCGCTATATGCTTAAAGCTGCTACAAACCTTTTAGCTCTTTGTTGCAAGCCTAGTCTTTCAGTTAATGTACCAGGCATCTTGCCCATGAGATCAATAATACGCTGAATCGCTCCAGCCACTATATTAACATCCGTAATATATCTCCTCTTGTGGCAATTTTTAAGCGCTTAAGCGAATAATTTCACGACTCGCCCATCTCGGTGATGATGAGTCTTCTATGGAGCTTTCTCAAAGCACACATCTATATACATGTTACATTTTCTATAGCACTTAACCTTCAAAGCAAATTATAAAATGGATTGACTATAAGAAAAGCTGTGGACCAAACTGACTGCAGAAGAGAAGCCACTGTCCCTTGTCCATCGTACTGTATCCAATGAAGACTGGATGCTCAACACATGATTCAGATCAAGGGCCACAGGTGCGCAGGATCCTGAGATGTGACAAAATCACGTAATAAAGTATCAGCTTAATCATGCAATGAGTAAACGGTAAGCTAGAGAAGCCCTAATGTTGCTCGAGTCCCCATTAAGTCACATTTGTTTTAACTTGCTAGTCATTCTAACGCCACAAGCCAAGCACGACACATTGTCAATGGACGCAATAGTTAGTTCCTTTGATATTTTTCTGGAAGTTATTAGTACGGCTGGGGCTCAAGGAATTAGCTTTTCCGCATAAAGGTCATATTTGACTTAACTTTTGACTCCGACTCCGTTTTTACAGCTTCATGCCTTTTGTTGCCGACAAAGCTGAAAGCTTAGCTAGGCAGTGACGGAATAAACTCAGGAAGCTTTCCTGCATTATTGCAAAAACATTTTAAATTTAGTGATACATAAGGGCGCTGTACAAATCATAACTTATGTCAATTCAATTCAAAGATCTTTTGAAAAGAGCAAAGTGTGGTATCAAAATATGGTCACTTCTTCGAGATAAAGATAAAAACATCAAAGAATTTCTTACAAACTACTATAAGAACGGTGGCGCGTTTTAATACTCATAAATTCAACTGACACTCAAGATTAATGAAATGGTGGGTGTAACGGTGTCCCCTTACTAAGTACTATTTCCTAAAAGAGAAATGATTAATATTATGTTCTATGAAAGGAAATGAACAAAGAAGTACACATAATAATCTTTATTAATTATTTGACTTGATAGTTCGAACATACCAAAATTGGTAATATTGATGCAATAAGACATTAGTTATAATGATTGGTTGATTTAAGTTTCAATCAACCCCGCCAATCGTCACAAGACACAATTGTGCGGTGCGCAAGGAGGCGCCTACATAATTTGTTATTAATATGATAAAGTCTGTAGTAGATAGAAGATCGTTACGTAGGAGCTTGATATATCAATACAGTTTTACTTTTCTCTATACTAAAAGCCTTAGAGCCAACTTTTGGTAGCTAAGACCTGTAATCTTCCTCTACACGTTATGAACGTGAAGCAATCGAGCCACCTCACCTTCCCGGTAATCGTGAAGGTTGTCTACTACTGTAAACAGTAGTAACAAAGGGTGTTCAATTACACCTGGTAGTGCATCGTAGACCGGTCAACGGCCCACGCACGTTCCATTTAACATGGACATGTTGAATGAAGAAGGAGGGAGATTTCGAGCCCCTCAAGAAAACTATCACGTAACGCGTTAGGGGTACGCTCATTGAGTGACCTTGAATGAAGAGCGATCGAACGGGTGAGTTCCGTCGTTGGCGGGCCAGCCGTTAGCGCAATGTTGTTCACTCTACTAAGAGACGAGCAACATGCGGTATAGCCGAGTTCATATAACACGAATTCGACGGGGCTCAAGAGAAAGTAGCCTTGCTTCAGCAAGGCTCTCAACACACAGAGCTGTTGAGATAGCAGGGTGCTCAACAATTAGAACTGTTGTGACAGCAGCATGTAAATGCTGCTAGTAGGTCGACGCTTCCACGTCGACCCGAAAGCTTAAAGATAGAGATCTATAAGTTTAAGGCAGTCGAAGGCGACTCCCTTTTAAGATGGCTCGCCGAACTAGACGACGCCATTGAAGCTCGCCGTATTAGCGACGAAAGTAAAATTTGGCATGTCCAACTTAGCGGGACGTGTCAAAATCTGGGCCTTGGAGCACTAGCTTTACGACCCATTAGTTTTTTTGGTCGAATGAGGTCTGTAAGACCCGGCTCAGGCAAACTTTGACCCGTCACATGGAAAATTCAGAGCTCAAGCCGAGCTCTTGGGTTTGCAGCGGGGCAAACGTGACCTTCACGCTTATGCCCAACATACACGATACCTGGTTAGTTGGATCGTGAATAATCCGATCGATGAACACACAAAGGTAACTGTATCTATCAAGGGTCTCGCGGACGGTCCTGTCAAGACCCACCAATTCCGGCTCGAACGAGAGACGCTGGACCAAGCGATTTTTGTAGCGGAACAAACGTGCTTCAGCCTGAAACGGGCTTTTGTTCACTCTGGAGCTTATCGTACTCAGAGACGACAAGGAAACGGAGGTGTAGATACTATGAACCTCTCTTGTGTAGAGTGCGAGAGACTTCGCTCTTCAAGTTACGAACGATTACAATAATGTAATCGTTGTCAAAAGACGGGTAACTTCGCCTATAAGTGTAGTGTCCCACGGCCAGTGCCTTGAAAAACTGACGAAAAGATCGACCTTCTGCTACAAACAGCGGAGGACGCGGATCCGACGCTATTGCGAAATCGCAACGGCAAGGGGGTCGTCAAAAAAGGCTCGGGGCAGTAGGTGCGAAGGAGGTCGTGTACAGTCGTGCAAACGATTAAACAAAGAGAGGCCATCGCACTCACTCGCTAGACATCCATACGCTTCTGGACGCTCCAAGCCGTTCATTAGATGGCCCCATGTTGAACGAGAGCCCGGCATCATCACGGCTCGATGCTGTCAATTTATACATGGCTCTACTTTTTGAGCCAAGGCAATCCAAGAATGACATCAAATTTGTCACCCAAATCAAGTACGCGTCGTACTGTTTACCCTTTAACGTGTATTGGATACCAACTACATGTTCTTTTACTGGTACAGATGTGCCTGTTGCTAGGCGCACTGTCATCCGCATTAGAAGGATTTTGCTCTCAATGAGCTTGAGCCTGCGATCGTCTAGCGATTGGCGTCGAAATCAAGTGTTCGACGCCAAACATTCAACTTATAAGGCAATTTATTTGACACCTTTATTTTCAAAGTGATGGGTTAACTTCATCACATGGGGCAGGAACACACAATGTTTGTGTGTAAGGAGCAACTTTCGTCAAAAAGCCTGCAAATTCTTTTGACGTTGCTGGTTTAGCATTGGGAGTGTGAATACCCGTCACACTGTGGAGTTAAATCCCGACGGCTGTGCAGAAGCACAGGCAGCGTCGAAGTTGGACCATTTGAATAAGTTGAGTGGTACGAAACAAGGATGCTCGCTTGAAAAGCAACATCCAAGAAAAGCTGAGACGCCTGTCTATTAGAGACACTGCTAAAGTCCTAGATCGACTGGAGAGTCGATCGTAGAGGATATCGCTATGGTAACGCAGTCACAGCTAGAGGCAGTTTGGAAGGATACTCCCAAATGAAGCTAGAGTGAATAAGTCCCCAAGAATCTGTGGGAATAAGTTCTCAGAAACCTGTGGTCAATGGTTCCCAGGTAACATTCAAAATAAGTTCCAAAGAAGAAACTGAGACAATCAATTTCTTAGTAAGCAATGGATCAAGTGTAGGCGCTTATAAAGTTCATCTCTCGCCTCCGAAATTGACTTCGGAGATAACCCAATTGCTGTGACGGGGTCACATGTGACTGGTTTAGTGACACACTAAATTATTTTGACTATCTCATAAAGTCGGGATGTGTATCAGTACATCAGGGAATATTGCTGGATTATCTTTATGACTCAGAGGGTACGATGTACTTCGACGTCCGACTCTCCGAGTATGGCTCTGCTATGAACGAAGACGGCATCAAAATAATTGGATCGAAATCCCGCACCGATCTTAACAGATCAGTTACACATCTGTTTATTGTCGCAGAGGCATTACTAAGGATCTGAGGCACGACTAGCCACGCCTATAGCATTCCGCTTGAGGTGCTTACGGGATGTCCTGTCCACGCATAAGAATTGGATATATCCATCAGATCGAAGGACGAAAAGATGGTACCTTTGACATACTATCAATAATTACTTATTTTTGTGGTATCGGCGTTTTGAGCCGGTACCGTTGCAGCGTTGAGTGTATTGAACCCATGCACAATCCGCCATCCTCCTGTAGGTTTACGCACACAGAAGGTCGGAGAGCTATGCGAGGAAGTTAATTCCCTCATATGATCCCGCTGCTAAGCGCTCGGAAAGAATTTGTCGATCGCTATTACTTGTTCACGAGGCAATGACCATTGCTTCATCACACAGTACCTCGAACCTGGGATTAGGTCGACTTCGTGTCGAGTGCCTTTCACCCATAGAGCAATTCGCACGGTACTGATTTAGGAAATACCTCCTTAAAATTATTTAATCCTTATATAAAGGTTTTGTCTTCTATAACTTCCAGGATTGGGACGTAAAATGTTCAATCCGAGTCTTCTCATCGAGGACAATTTCGTCCATCGATGAGCTGCTGAGAACCGTTCGTTCTCAGGAAATACATTGCTGATTGAATATCGGCCACGTATACTTTATCTGTGACAAGTACGCACATCTGCTTGACGTTGCCACTACGCAGATCATGCACGAACCGTTTCGGTTCAAGCGATGGCATTTGTGACAGAGCCACACAGCAACTCACAGAGGAATATCTCAACTATTATATAATGAGATCTTTTAGCAGTCAAACTACAATAAAAAATCAGGCTACTAAATGCTACTTATCTAGTACTACTAAGTATCAATACTCCGTACTTGAGGTGCCGACACGTGTCATTCGTACCTAACGTCCGAAAGATTCAACACTTATGCCTGGCACAAGTTGTATGTCGATTTCAAGTTGTGTATATTTGCCGCAAGCGAAAAGCCACTTCTTGGGTGCATCTTGGGTAAACACGGTGTACGCAAAAGATCAAGGAAATCACCGATTGGTCCGGGCTTGTCGATACGAAGGGACTTCGACAGTCCCTTGGCTTAGCGGTGTACCTGCACAAGTACTGACGCAATTACGCCGAAATGACAGTACATAATTCTTCTTTGTTGAAGAGAAATGTTAAGTGGTCATGGAACGCTGATTGTCAGTGTTCCTTTGAGGTTTTTTAAGCAAAGCTTGTTGCAATCGCCAATCCTAGCGATTGCGGACCGAGCCCGACCATTTGATGTGGTCTGTGACGCCAGCAATCTTGCAATCGGCTGTGCGTTAATGCAATATGACACACACGCAGAGCGCGTCGTCAGTTTTTATTCGCGTCAGCTGTTTAGTGCTTGACAAGGAATTCCTTGCCAAGAAATATGCACTGGCTAAGTTTAGGGTCTATCTCTTGAAGGATAGACTGTCCACAGTATATACGGACCATCCGTCTTTACGCAGGTCCACACCTCTCGCAAAGAATAGCGAGATGGTTGTATTTTTTTGAGAGCATAACTTCTTAGTGAAGTATAAACAGGACGAATTAACGTCGTCGCTGATGCCCTTTCGCGTCGGCCCGATTGTGAGCCGGCTGCGCAAATCAATAGTTAGCATAAGGCCACTGTTGCATGATTTAAGTCTTCTCACGTCCAGAATGATCACTTTTGGTGCATCGTGGCAGTCATAACATGATGCGTAAACGCAAATTATTATGGGTGGGGACGACAAATCGAGGTGTGTCGCACCAGCAAATGGCTGTGTAATACAGTAAATCATTGTGTATTGCATATCGATCTGTTGAGAATCGATACAATTTCGACAATCCTATTTAAGTATTGTTGGTATGGATTTCTAAGGTAATTCATCAACCCTTACAAGACCATTTTCTCTTGATTAGCTCTGTAAACGTCGTCAAGTAATGTTGAGGACGGAACAGGAAAACTTATTGTTGCAACTGTGGCCTTATGCCCACTGTTGATCATCGACAAGTTGCGACTTCTACTGGCCGTGGCATCAGTACGAGGCTTCTTCCGATTCCGGATTACACTGGAACGGTCAAGGGCATTGCCAAAGCCTGATGGTTCCGAGCCAAAGCCTTATAGTCTCGAGACAGAGTCTGGTTTTCATGAACCAGACGATCCACTTTTTCCATCAAGGAAGAGACCTTCTGACAAACTGTCACCAGCTCGTTTTGAAGGAACTGATGTGTCCATTCGCTCACCAGTTAATCAGTCGCAACTTGTGTACAGTTTATCAACCGATTAACACTATCAACTGTCATCGCTAACTCGCGGCGACGGTTGTTCTTGATCAATATATTCCCTCAAATAGTAAAGGGTGTCATTTAAATCACGATGTTGATTCGGGTTCGTCAACGAGGCGAAACCGATTTTTCCTCCCCCTCCACATCCGTTGATGGATAGGAGCGGTAAGAAGCGTTTTCTTGTAAAACGCCTCTCCAACTACCGTGAAAAGCGTTCGAACGCGTTATCTCGTTTACTAGCGAGGGCATCCACCCTCTCATTATACTTGGGAACCTCGTTTTTAACTAATAGAGACGTTCCGGGTCTCGTTCGACAGTACAACGAAACTTATCCTCCTCGACAGAGGGTTTATCAGAGAACGAGCGCATCCCGCGCTTGTTAAAGGACTGGAGGTTCTCAACCCCCGAGCGCATTTCTCAAGAAATAAGCGTCCTCCAATGAAGATCTTTAAGGGAGTATGCAAACTTAGGGGCACAACTTGCGCCCTTACAACAGCATGGACATCAGTACGTGGGCCCCTTCACGAGAGGCAAGATATCCCTACCTCTCTCGATAAGCAATACAACTTATAGCGTGCACCGACTAAGGTCCGTAATTCCGAGCAGTTCACGGAAAATATCCAGTTCGTCAAGCAAGGCCTCGCGGCTTATGCTTTGCACATTATGGACAAATGGTTTCCAATATCAACAACCGACGCCAGAAAAAAGCATCGATGAAGAATTCTGCTTCATCTTCTCCAGGATTGTGAAGCCTGGATGAGTCGAATGACGGATTTTGGTATCTATCCTTGGTCATACCAAACCAACGAGCAAGGTAACCCTTAGAGGGCAACCTAGGCTTCTTTTCGGGAGCGAGCCGTAACGTATTGCGGTCCCTCCTCTGTTGACTCATGTTTACGTTAGCGCTAACATGGCTTTCGGAGCGATCCTTAGAATCACTTCTTTCCTGGTGATGCAAACTACCACCGCCAGTAGCGTTCTTTCCTGCACGATCACTTGGTAGCAGCTCCTAGTTTCGCATACAACGTCACCAGAGTGAACGTCGCCCGTGGAGTCATCATCGGATAACTCCCCAAAAGATGTCCAACGAAGCGTCATTACCTCGTTGGTTGTCACGTCAGAACCTAAAGGTTTAACGGACTCAGCCCCGGGTAATCAGGCACCCTTGGCGATGACGGTGACTTAGACCAGTCACCTACAGTTGGTGAACCAGGTGACTTGTCACCGTCACCTGCAATGACATCAGCACCCGACATATTTCCAGTCACCTCTAATGGGAGTGGGAGGTGACGTGAGAGGAAATAAAAAATGAAGTACAAAAAATTATCTTTATTAATAATTTGACTTGATAGTTCCAATATTACCAAAATTGGTAATACTGATGCAATAAGACATTAGTTACATTGATTGGTCCGCCAATTCTCACAAGACACAATTAAGTGGTGCGCCAGGAGGCGCCTACATAACTTGTTATTATAATAAAGTCAGTAGTAGATAGAAGATCGTTACTTAGGAGCTTTATATATCCATACTGTTTTACCTACTTCTATACTAAAAGCCTTAGTACCAACCTTTGGGAGCTAAGGCTACTTAGCTACCTGTAATCTTCCTCTACACGTCGTGTACACGAAGTAACCGAGCCACTTCACCTTCACCGTAATCAGTGTAGGTTGTCTAGTACTGTTAACAGTACTAGCAAAGGGTGCCTCGTTACGGTGGATGTAACGGAGCACATTTTGCTTGTGCTGCTTCAGTACAAGCTAACGTTTATGTATGCAAGATGCCTCCGCTACCTCAAGTAGACGACGTGCAGAGGGAGATATTAAGTTTCAAAGCGTGGCTTAGCATCAAGAAGCAGCGCTTAGCATAGGAAAAAGTTAAAATGTACTTAGAATGTTTAAATCCTAACGCAATACCTTCTTATATCCTGACTAAATGTATTCATATGCATGTATGTTTAGCAATCATTGCTCACCACCCCATATCACGCGTCTAGCAGCGGTCAGTAAAGTTAATATAATGGCCTTTATCAACCAATTACCAGAAACGTCACTTTACTGCAACAATAGTATTGATACAGATAGTCTTCTTTTTTATTACTTTTCACTGAAAAGGGCAACGGGCTGCCCTTTTTCTGTCAAACATAACGTCATTTCCTCAATAGTGAATGCTCCTGTGTGCATTAAATTCACAAGGTTATGTCATTGTCTTTGTGAACCTCACATGGGTGACGTGTCAATTCACTTCACTTGCTCGCGAGTAAGGTATCTTTATTGGCTGTGATGTCAGCGGAATATGCAAGTCGTATCTCCTGCCAGGACCTTTTTCGTTTGGATGACGCGATTTCGATACGTCTGTACTCTGATATTATTTCGCTCTGACAGATATAAATTGAACACAGATTAGGCTATGAACTTATCATTAAAACAGGTTCTCACAAAAGGACTAAGCAAGCATAGCTAATTATTGACGCATTTTGTAGACGGGCACGTCTTAATGCGGCCACGCTCTACTTAAGCACACACCCTAGCACAGCGAGGAAGCGGTTTGACCGACTTCTCGCGTGCAGTGAGGTTGTTGCTTAGCGACCTCAAATAAGTACTCTGGTGTACGTGTCGTCATGGGAGCGGTAATCCGGCACCTCGTGCGCACTTACCAAGTAGGAAGTAGTTTTCAGACTGAGTTTTATTTAATCGCATTAATTATAAATACCTATTTTTAACCAATCCTAAAATGTCATCTCTGAAGATAACACTAATATGTATTGCGAGCGTATCTTTCTAGATAATTCGCGTAACGGATGACGCTAGCCGTCATCCCCGTTAAGCCCGTTACATATTTACAAGCTGCTTAACTTGTTATATTCGCCGCGATGCTGCACGCAAATAACATAGGCCTGAATATGTGAAAGGGATAGCTCTTCATTAGCTCCGCACGCTGCATTAGCACTCACCATTTAAGGATATTTTCTTGTACGCTAGGTCAATTGCTTGTCGACTGACGCTTTCAATTAACAGCTTTACTCAAAAGTCTCAGATTTTTAACATATTCTCTATACACCAATACTCGCAGAGTGCTTGAGATCCATTTAAGTACGCTGTGATGATATTAATTTTTTTCAGAAAGAATTTAAGAAGCTCGCTCGATTACTACCGCTGCTTTATTTATAAATACGATATAATGTTGCTGCTGCCAAACACGTAACAAATAGCATTTAAGAAAAGATATTAAAGGTCTTTAAGCATGGAAGCTCTCTAACGATATAAAAAGCTATTTTGGGGGGATCGTGAGTGTCGCATCTGGTTTCGCAAACCAAGTTTGATTGGTGAATTACTCTATTGACGGCCACGAACATTCAGAGCAAAAGCAGTCAGCACCTGGTGGAGCGAGGTAATCCGCTACACCTGGCAGCACTCGTAGTCAGTTTACGCCTGAGTCTTCATAAACTAAGCCTCTGCTGGCATGATTTCCTCCCCCGAACTTTCAGGGGTGAAACGCGTAGCGTTGTAAAAGCTCAAATATAGCTTCGGCTGGATCACACAAATCACATCCTTTCCCAAGGCCCAGAGGTTCTTGATAGAAGGCTTGAGGTCTTTATGCAATATGAATCCTCTAGTTCCAGGACCCCTTAGTGGCATTATGCCAACTCGGTACATTCATGTACCTACTCCGGAGCCTAATGCTTATCAAACAAATGGAAATGGCTGTAGCCTCTGCCATGTTTCTAATAGAACAATAGTAATGTTCGTGACTTTTTCTAAGCTCGGTTTCAGAGCCAGTGAGTGGGCGCTCACATATAACACGTCTATAGACGCCGCAAATCCCACGTGGGATTCGCTGAAATAGCAACTGACTCGTAGATTCGCACGACCTGATCAAGATTTTCTCACACCATCGCGATTCTTATCGGGTCGTCAGGGTAAACGGACCCTAGGGGACTATGTCCAGGAGTTGAGAACTCTTATTGCCTATTGAAGAAGTGATTTTATGTGCCATCTTTATAGAGTGCCTCAATGCGGGCGTTGTCCGGACGAAAATTTACCGATCCCATCCCGCTACTTTCGTAGCGGCGGTTGCCATGGTTATTTCGCGCTGAGTTCGACATTACGCTCTCCGGAACGTCTTGGTACTCAGACCAGCTATTCGTGAAAGTGGTTTCGTCTGACTGACCGTAACCCATGGATCTAAGCCTTGATGAGGAACGAGAAGAAGACCGTCAGGCTGTAGATCAGCATAAAAACTTCTGTAGATGTTACATGTGCGGATCACTAAGCATTTGCGCCCGGCTTGCTCGTTGCGCGACTCGCGCAAATCTCGAAAGAGCAATAACTTCAATATTAAAGGTTTGGTACGGTGGGAAAACGTCGAGTAGGGACGGAGCGACCTACTTGGGGAGAAGTAGGCTCTGTATAACCTCTATGAGGTGAGGATAAACAGGTTCTAGCCCCAAAGTGCTCTGCGCTTAATGGCACGCGGCGTTAATTCAAGCAAACTCCGTCTACGCCAGGCAACGAAAGTGTTGTTGTCTTGACCACTGACACGATTTGTCAGTGTGTTAGAAATTAGAATGTCTGGGCTAGCTAATTCCAATGTTGAGAACACTAATCGTGAGCGTGACTTGTTATTTGTTGGTGAAACAGCACGAACTCCGTTAAGTGATACTCGTTGTGATAACGAATAGCTGAAAGGCTCAAGTCATCAAGGTATAATATCCCAGACGCACGTGAAGCGGCACGTTTAAATCCACTTAGTGATGTCGACCGGAATTCCGTTACACTGAGTATCAGTCGTGATACTGCTGACGTAATGCCACGACGTTCCGCGTTAAGCCCGTTTGATGCACGTAACGTGACACATTAATGTTCACTAGAATTTGTAAAACTCGTAAACATTAACGTCCCGGGCTCTATAAGTTATTGTCTCAACATCGAGACAGCAGGGGAAAAGTCGGATACGGCAAGACGATAAGCGCCTATCATGTCACATAGTGATATTAGCGAACAGCTATATGCACTTGTAAATAGTGTGACTGGTAACGTTGGTGATATTAGCCTTAAGGCTATCCCATCGATACATGCTCTTTAAGAGCTGGACAAAAAGTCGGCCGATGAGTTTGGCCAGGCTTTATCGGCTAGTGACTTATTGGAGATGGTGGTCATTCAACCAGATATGGAGTTAAACTCATCACCACTTCTGGTTGAAACTGTTCTTGAGTGTAATGGGGCACTGCCGACTTTTACTGCTTCTATATATCACTTTCTTCAAAAAGGGTTAAAAGTAAACTGTATTTTATATAATTAAGTTCTTCTGTTTCTATCTATTTAATACTAACTTAATTATCTACTAGTACAAAATCATGTAATAAAGTCTTATTTGTCTCTCTCTTTGCGCGCGTCCAGTGCTGATTAGACCGCGATGCAAGTACATAAAATGGTTTATATCTACCAATGGATAAGCTTTCTGAATATTATTACAACAGATAATATTCTCCAAATATTATCTACCTTTTAGATAATATATTAATTAACAACCTTTAAGTGTTAAATTCATGTAACGATACACCCCGTTACATCACCCCTCCCTTAAACGACAATCTCTCTGACTGCCATTGAATAGAGTGGTCACTATAAGAAAACTTTTTGAAAACGATAATGATTGGTCAGAACCATCATTTTCAATTCTATCGCATGAATAACAAGTCCATGCGGTCAGCGAATAGTGCAGAACCTTTAGCTGCGGTACATGCTCGTTTCTTCTGCCGTAGTATCATCTTCTCCCACAACACTAGATGTTGCGGGTGCACGTGGTGAGTCACCACGTAAGTGCGACCCCTCTTTGGAGGTCGACTTTGAATGCGAGAAGCACGAATGACCGACTCGGGGAGAGCAGAACAGTCGCTTGATCGTCGTCAGGCGGCTGGCTATGAGCCTTCGAACGGGGCGGCTCAACCGGATAGACGTGCTAATAATGTTCGCTTTCGACGATGAGGATGATTCCTAATCGGCAGCACCCTGATCCGCACTTATCTCTTGGCTCTGGGCGTGGTGATGACGATGGTGTAAGCCATAGTTATAAAAGCTCTTGTGGTACCCCTGCTTCAGTGGGTACCACTTAGGGGAGTGGAGACAATAAAATGTCTCGTCTTGAGAAAAAGCCGTGGCTTTTGCCCGAACGGCTAGTCAGTAGCTTTGTCTGGAGAGACTTCTTCTCACAATGAATATCCTTTATTTATTGCGACAAAGCTACGTGGCCTTGATCCCAGCGGAAAGAACTTTCGCGCTGAGGAAGATTTTTGTCTCGATGCTAGTCCTAAGCATCGATGGTATAGTGGCAACAACAAGCGAGATAAAATCTCGTTGATGCAAGCCTGGAACGTGTTTATTTGCAATGTCAAAGACATTGCACGCGAAACCTGGCTCCAAAGACTTAACGTGATTCGCGTTAAGTTAGTAAAAAACGAACTTCAACCGGTGCAAGGTTTAAATTGCATCAATTGTCAGGTGATGCATAAAAGTCCTGCCTCACGTGGGGTGATCTCTGGCTGTGTTGTGTCGACAACACGGCCAGTCCCTTTCTTCGCCCTGGAGAAGGGCTTGCACCTCTAGCGCGATGCGCGATGCGAGCGATTCTGATCCATCGGATGGGTCTCGTCATAATGACGAACGAGGCCCTCAACGTCAACAACCAGCTGGGAACGAGACTCCCAGCTGTCATGTGAAGGTAGATAACCGCGCCAGCGAACAAGAAAACTTTCTTGCTGCCCCTTCACATCACGGTGATTACGAATAATTTCCACAAGGAAACGTTGACCACAATGGAAATACACCAATGGTTGTCGCGGAATAGGGAATATTAGATTTGACCCATGTGTCGGATCTAGAGTCGAAAATCGACAAACTCGATCACTTCTTCTATTATTTGGAGAAGGGACTTGATCACGAGCACGGTAAGCGTCGCTCGTTCGAGCAGACGGTGCAGGCTCTCTATATCGAGCGGTTGGAACACCGTTCGAAGAGTGCGTATTCAATGTAGAATGTGTTCGCATCCTACGTGGCAATTCTATTGTGTACGCATTGCATCTGCGATGAAGTACACGGAAAGGACCAATGAACTTGGGTAGTAGTTTACTGCTACCCACATTAGTGACTAATCGCTTAGGTAAGTTTACCGTAGAGAGTAGCACTAGATCATTAACTTTAAATGTATGAACATTTGCTCTTCCATGTTTGTCCGCATTCCGTTTCTGTCGGTCCACTGCGTTAGCAATGGAATCCTGAACGAAACGGATAACTGATTCTCGAGTTAGCAGAAACTCTTCTGCTAACTCATTTGTTTTGTCATTTTCAGTACGCTTAGTGCGTACTGCCATGAGATCATTCTCATCTTCGACGTCGATTTCTTCGACATCGACATCACTCGCGTCGTTGTTAACTTCGACGCGTGATGAGCATGAGCTAGAACTGTGGATTTGCTCGTGCGAGTCCACCCGCCCCCTTAAACTAGAGAATCCCTCTAATTGGGTGGGTATGCGAGGATTGCGTAAGCCATTCACAAAGAACGGTGTATGCGTCGTAGAAACATGCACTGAATTTTTTATTGATGGCGAATTCGACCATTGGTAAAAACTCGCTCCAATTCGGATACGATTGGACGTAACCTCGCAGTATCTCTTCGAGGACGCGATTTACGCGTTCTGTTTGACCATCCGTTTCTGATTGATCAGATGTTGACATAGTCAGCCGTGTTCCGAGAGATCGGAACACGGATTGCCAGAACGCCGCCGTGAATCTCGGATCTCTATCCGAGACTAATTCACGGGGTAACCCATGTAGTTTGAATACCGTGCCGATAAAGACACGGGCACAACTCGGAGCCGTAATCGATAGCGCAGCAAGATGTACCATCTTGCTGATTCTGTCTACAAAAACAAGGATTCCATTGTTTTTCTGGTCGTCTTCGAGAAATCCGAAGACAAAGTCCATAGATACGGGCTGCCAACACTCTGCCGGAAGTGGTAGAGGTTGAAAAGGTGCACGGGATGAAGGGCTAGGCTTCACTCGTTGACATACCTCGCAAGCACGAGTGTAGTTGCGTACGAACTGATACTGGCGGGGCCAGTAAAAGTCGCGACTTACCGTGAGGTAAGTCTTCTCACGTCCACGATGTCCACTTGTTGGAGCATCGTGACACTCATACATGATGCGCAAGCGCAAATCATTGTGAGTCGGGACGACGACACGTGGGGTGTCGCCGGTAACGGCTGTGTAATACAATAAGCCGTTACGTGTTGTGTATCGATCGGATGACGATCGATATAAAGCCGGTAGATCTTTAAAAGATTTATCGGATGGATTCATTAAATGATCCATCAAACATAGAAGGTCCTTATCTTCTTTGTAGGCTTTCTTTATGTCATCAACTAAGGTTGACGACGGAACACTCGTAGTGAGTGTTGCAACAGTAAGTTCACTTTCACTGTTGCAGTGCACTGCTGACTCGAAATCGGGTCGGCGTGATAACGCATCAGCGACGACATTAAGTCGTCCTGGTTTATATTCGACGGAGAAGTTATACTCCGCGAAGAAGGATAGCCACCTCGCCATTCTTTGCGAGAGGTGTGGGCTATTGACGGCCGTGCGTAATGACGCATGGTCCGTATATACGAT
>NW_027152213.1:1235175-1251226 GCF_004359215.1 Bremia lactucae | reverse complement strand
AGTGTCTCTTGTTCTATCTTTGTAAATGCTAACTTAATTATAATCTAATACTAAACATGTAATTGAATTCTTATCTCTATCGTATCTGTAACTCTCTTTTTGATTACTCCTACAGCTGATTAGTCTGCGGAATAAATAGATATAATGGTCTATACCTATTTATGGATAAGAATTCTGAGCATTACTATATAAAGTAATATCCTGCAAATATTATGTACCTTTTAGATAATATATTAATTAACAGCCTTTAAGTGTTAATTTCATGTAACGATACACCCCGTTGCAAATTCCCTTTTTAATGTGCAATCTAAATTATGTAGGCTGTATTAGTACATACGACATTATATGTATTTTCCAAATCTTGTAAAATGAATATTGAAGTTGTACATTATACCAAAAGTTAGCTGCTGCATGGGGAAAATATACGTACAACATCCGGGTCTTGGATACAGATAGAAACTTTCTCGTAACGCGCAAAGCACTCAGCAAATTGAATACAGTCATCGCACATGACTCGGTCAACAACAATCGTAATGCGCTGCCAGTGCTTTTGCCTCACCTTCAGAGATATTTGCCGCGCTGCCAGCTTCTCTCGGATGTCAATGAGTTTTTGCTTTTCCGCATGACACCAGTAGAAAAAGAAACTTCGACTATTAAGCATCGATGATTTCACAACGCCACTTTTGTTGTGCTCGACGATGTAGGTATGGCCTATCATTTCGACGGTGGCAGCGACCGCCAAGCTCAAATTCATCTGAGGTAGGAAACCTACTTCAGTGCCAAATGCACCAAACCCACTGCGAGTCCGTCCTTCCAATAATTGATTGAGCAGAGCTTCATCAGGTGTGTTATTTGTACCCTGTTCATTGCAAAACTCATCATTCGCACATCCATCTCGGAGCTTGGCAAAACTGATGGAGGCCTTGGGCGACGTTGTAAATTGCGCCGAATTTGGTTGCTGGCTTAGAAAATTTAGGTATTGGGTGACTTTTTCCACCTGCTCGGAATGCGTCAGCTCAAAGAAGGTCGCAGCCTCTGTTTCTGACAAATAGTCCTTGAAGCTAAAATACCGCGGCGCGTCTGCAGCGGCGTCATGGGCAAAATGCATGAACGATAATTGATACTTGCAAAATGGATTATTTTGTGACAATCTTCACAGTGTTTGCATAAATAAGCAAGAATATAGGTCCAAAAACTAAACTATTTGAAATGACACGATTTAGATTTTGTCAAAGTGTAAATTTTAGAAATGACCTATTTCATTGAGCCAGCTTTAAATATTTCTAACTAGTGCAAACTTCAACTTGCTGCCCCTTAGAGCAAATAAAGCTTCATTTTACAATCTAGTGAGCTTCACTCCGTTCAGATATGCCGAGCAAATGCGTTGGAATCGCTCGCGAGGTATACAACAAATGGGAGCGTCGTGCACCACTCACGCCTTCCCACGTCAAGGAATTGGTATCCCATGGCGTGCAGGTGCTGGTGCAGCCATCGACAACCCGCGTCTTTTCGGACGAGCAATACATTCGCGCTGGTGCCACTTTGTCCGATGACTTAGGGACGGCCAACGTCATTGTAGGCATTAAACAGGTACCTGTATCCGCAATGCTGGAAGACAAAGCGTATCTTTTCTTTAGTCATACGATAAAGGCCCAGCCCGAGAACATGGCGATGCTGGATACCGTGCTGCAGCGTCGTGTCTCGCTTATTGATTACGAGTGTATTACAAAAGAGAATGGTGAACGCCTTATCGCATTTGGAGGCAATGCGGGCCGAGCAGGGATGATTGCAGGCTTTCGAGGCCTTGGAGAACGTCTAATTAATATGGGTATCTCTTCACCCTTTGTTAACGTAGCTTCGGCCTATATGTACGCAGACTTGGCGCATGCGAAAGATGCAGTCAAATCGGCCGGAACGAGTATTTCTACTGATGGATTGCCAAATGCCTTAGCACCGATGGTATTCGCCTTTACGGGAAATGGCAATGCATCGAAAGGAGCACAGGAGATTTTTAAACTCATGCCACACGCGATGGTGCATCCTTCTGAGATTTCGACGCTTCCAAAGGATAAGCGGCTTCTTTATGGTACAGTCATTGACCATCCTCATTTCTTTGTAAAATCTCGCGAAGAGATCGATTGCAAGACGATGCGAGACCATTACTACCAAAATCCTCATCAATACGATCCCATTTTCCATGAAAAGATACTTCCGTACACTTCAATGCTTGTAAATTGTATGTATTGGGATGAACGATTTCCTCGATTAGTCACGCGGCAGCAGATAAGGGAGCTTCGCAAGACTGGAAACCACAAATTGTTAGGTATTGCCGATATTTCGTGTGATATTGGTGGAGGCATCGAGTTTTTGGAGCGGGCTACTGAAATTGAGCGTCCATTTGCTCTGTATGACGTTCTGGAAGGTAAAATGCGTGAAGATGGAGATAGCCGAGGTCTAGAAGGCGAGGACGGGATCATGATGATGGGCATCGATATTTTGCCGAGTGAATTGGCACGTGAGTCAAGTCAGCAATTCGGTGACCGCTTAGTGGGCTACGTCGAGTTACTGTCGACCGCTGCTTCGTCCAGTATACCACTCCATGAGCGAGAAGAGCTACCTGTTGAACTTCGTAATGCTTGCATCGCTACTAAGGGTGCACTTACGCCCAAGTACGAATATATTCACCGTATGCGCGCTGAGCGTGATCGAAGCAAACATTATAAATTTTTGAATGCGCAAGACCAAGTTGCTGGAAGTACTTGCATTCTGGTGGGAGGGCACCTTTTTGATACGGGGTTGATCAATCAGGTATTGAATCTTATTGAAGAACATGACGGAGGATTTTACCTTGTAGACTGCCAAGTACGTCCAAATGTTGGCAATGAAGGCGTAAGTAATAGATCCATGTCTAACGTCATCGTGCAAATCAGTATGAAAAATCGCGAAGCACTGGATACGATTATTGCAAAGATCATGGCCCTAGCAGCACTAATGTCAGGCGCAAATGCAACGGTCACTGAATTACCCGATTTATGTGGCACTGATTACTCTAAAACGCGCAGTGCTGTTGTAAGAAAGGATGCAGCTGCACACACAACTGTTAACGTATCAGTTCTAAGCCCAAAAAAGCGACAAATTGTGTGCTTTGGCGCTGGTTTGGTAGCGTCTCCACTGGTGGAGTATTTGTCTCGTGAGCAAGGTAATGAGATCAATGTGGTATCAGGGATTGACAGCGAAGCAAAGGAAATGTTGCGTAAAATTCCTCGCCGAAATATTCGATCTCAAGTCTTAAATGTCGCTGTAGATGCTGCTGGTGTCAACAAATTATGCGCAGAAGCCGATTGCGTTGTTTCATTACTCCCGGCGGCCATGCACACGACAATTGCGTTGCACTGCATACAACACGCGACACCTCTCGTAACGGCTAGCTATGTATCCCCTGAAATGATGAAATTGAACGACAAGGCAAAAGATGCCGACATTCCGATTCTTTGTGAAATTGGTCTTGACCCTGGAATGGACCATATGAGTGCGATGAAAGTAATTGACGAAGTGAAGGCACATTCTGGAAAAATTGTGACTTTTTCGTCTGTATGTGGCGGACTACCGGCTCCTGAGGCAGCAGATAACGCCATCGGGTACAAATTTAGCTGGAGTCCGCGTGGCGTGCTCACGGCAGCTTTGAATGCAGCCCGATATCGCAAAGATGGCAACGTTATCAATGTGGCAGGTGAAGACTTGCTTAACAGTAGTGAATGTGTGACATTTTTGCCAGCATTCAACATTGAGCAAATTCCAAATCGAGATTCGCTTCCTTATGGCGATATTTATGGCATTTCAGAAGCTCATAGTTTATATCGCGGCACCCTGCGGTACGGTGGTTGTTGTCAAATTTTGTATCAGCTGCGCAAGCTTGGCCTGTTCGATACGGAATTTTCAGAATCCATTCCCGCCACGTGGCCAGATCTTCTAAATCGACTGGGTCGCCAAGAGCTTTCCAAGGACGCTCACGAATTTCTATTGTGGCTTGGTGTCTTTGATGCATCAACTCCAGTGGTCAAAGCCTCTTCCATTCTCGATGCATTCTGTGCTTTACTCCAAGAAAAGCTGGCGTATCAACCTGGAGAACGCGACATGGCCATCATGCACCATGAGTTCGGAATTGAATACGAGAATGGTAAAAAGGAGAAACGCACGTCTACGTTTGTAGGGTATGGTTCAGAAAAGGGCGATACGATTATGGCAAAAACTGTTGGTTTAAGCGCTGCTATTGGTGTACAATTGATTTTGCAAGACGCCATTCAGGGTCGTGGGGTGCTGACCCCCACAACTCCTGACATTTACGTCCCAGCTCTTGCACGTCTGGAGGTTGAAGGTGTACGTTTTATCGAAAAATCATTTCCACAATATTAAATGTGGGGAGGCGAGCGTCCCTGTCGTTTCCAATCTTTCGTAATGATGCTATGATTTAAAGAACTCTCGACGGACTCCAGTCAACTTTTTGTTGCTGATAAATTCCGTATGCGTAATATGTCTTCTTGAGAAACCCGTATTAGAATGGTCGTGGTAAAAAAAAACTTTCGAACGTGAGCTAGCCTACCACCAGCCTGCACGGACGGGTAACCTGTTGCTCGAGTGAGGCATGCGCATCTTAATTATATGTGGCGTTTGCAAAGTCGCATGTCGATGTGCGGCTCTTTTCGTTTTCATTCAACTTTCACAAAAGCTTGTTGGGACGTAAGAATGGAATTACCACCGGCAGGCTTTCCTTATCTCATGTAAATAAAGTTTGAGACGCATTAGATTTCTTTAAGCTTTCGTGGCTTCGTTAAGCAAAGCATTATCCTTACTATAGGCTTTTTAAAATGGTCGAGTCCTTAGTCGTTTGTTTTCACATAACTACGATTAGATAGCTGCCTCAGTTGTATTATTCGACCGCCGGCAATGAATGTACAGATACAGTGATCGCGCCAGTCACGATAGATTATTCCGCTCTATACCGTTTATGCAAAGCTTCGGAATCAACACGAAGTTGATCCGAGTCGTTTCATCTTTCTCAGCGATCAAATCTTCATTAATACAGTCATCCTTTCCAGCTCGAATTCAATCAGCTTCGCTCTATCAAGACACATGATAAAAAGTGTGCGCATCGCCTTCTCCATAAGCGTCTTTTTTGTTGCTGTAACTTAATCGTGTGTATTCTATGGGGGCATCAGGTAATATTGCACAAAGCTCTAGCTTAAGAATTAGCGCTTTGTTGTCACTCACTTCATGCACAGGGTTGGACACTTGGCGCAAGTAAGATCGCCATTCTAAATGTATTTTTCTCCGCTTCGTGGTGCTCGTCAGCATTCGCATTGGTCACAACGTTTCTCGCTCTTGTTTTTCTCCAATCCATATCTTGTTAAACAGCTCTCACTACTTTGCTCTGTTGATTCGATTGTAAGTAATAGTCCGCTGACACCAACACTTTATATTATCGCACGACGAGATTAAGTGCTCTGCAGCTAAGGCATCTCTCCAATTGAAATTTTGTTTGCTTAGTCTTATTTCAATCACATTTCGGTTGTAGACCTGTCGGATAACTTCCAGTACTTGGTTGCATCGAGAAAGCTTGCAACGTAGCGTTATCAGCTGCAATAAATGATCAATTGACACGATTTCAATGTCAAGCTCGTACGAGAGAGAGTCACATTTGACAGATTCACACGTGTTAAACTAATTCTATTTTTATAATTTGCATTATTGCTGTCTCCATTATTGCATCTTTAATAATACAACAATGATGCGTCATTAGGCGTTTTCCCACAAAATAGACCACCGAATTTGTATTCTTTTTTCATTAGCTAAATTACTGCCTGTTTAGCTGGTGGCATTGGGCTTATATATATGGTATATAGCTTTTCATCTGAGAGATTATTATTAAAAATCTCATTTACACCTTAAATCGTTTTCTCCACGACACCAAATTTTCAAATTTTCCGTAGAATGAAAATATGCAAGGAAATCTCCTTTAACTGCTGCGATGCTTATGATGTGGTCGTCTTGCAACGCCTTATTACTGCAGCTAGGTCACGGGTATTCCTTCCGTGCCAATTAGGAGCTTTGAGGTTGGCTACTGCTGACGAAAGGCTCAGTCGCAGAAATTGGCTCGACTGGAGGTGAATTAGCACTTATGCCCGCGATTATTTCAGATATTTCATCGCTATTTTGCTGCATATCCGCCAAATTTTCCTCGCTGAGTCCAACTTTTGTAATTTCAATTTTTGTAGCGACGGTTGGAGCTTCAAATTCATTTACTAGCGGTTGAACTGAAAAGTCCAAGGAACTAAAAGTATGATCCTGATCGAGTTCAGGATTCTGTCGAAATGGTGGAGGGCCAGCAGGTGGCAATGGCGGCTCTTCTGACTGAGCTAGGTCAGCTAAGTCATGATACTTGACATCTTCCATTGTCTCCACTTCGCCGTTTATTGTCTCCAATAAAGATACCACATCGTGTTCGCTTAGAGGTTTGTTGCGCATTGAGCTCTCATGTAATCTCTTACGATCGTCGTTACTCGCTATATCTTCGTCAACAGTATTAACTTTATGTGGACTATCCTTTTTAAGGTAGAAATCAGCTCGCTCTGCCGCAGTCGGAAAGATTAACGTCGAAGCAGCAACTGCTTTTCGTGCCTTGCGCGGCGTTCTCTTCTCATAATGCGTGGCAAAGTCTGGAAATTTATCGACCACGTCATCACGCTCCGTGATTCCAATTTCATTTAAACTGGACCAAAACGTTTTCTTGGTCGCTTCTAACTCATCTAGCTCACTCTTGCCCTCTTCTAGATCGAGTTCTAGCCGCTTTACATCATTTTGCAAGGCCTCTTTCTTGTCGCCCGCAGCTTGTATATATTCCGCTCGTTTTTGTTCCAATTCTCCCATACCAGTTGTCATCTGCTGCTCCTTTATTCCGAGCTTGTGCATCGTCTCACGCAACAAAATTCGGTTTTTAAATTCACAGTTCGGATTCTGACAGCGGTCCGTGTGAGCCTCAACATCGTGCCAAATACGGCACATTTCGTTCTTGCATGGCGTCGAGCTACTGCACATTTGTGCGCGAATCTTGTGACATGTACGTCCGCATACTTTCCCAGGTGGAGGATTACACAGTAAAGCGTCTACAAATTGAATCGACTTTTGCAGTCGTTCTTTAAAAACTTTGGTATCAGAGTCAGTGCGTCGATCGGGGTAGCACAGCTCACCAATAGCGTCTGAGAAGGACAAGAGTGAATCGTCATCATCTTCTTTTCCTCGTTCCTGCCTTGTATTTGTCTTGCTCGCTGACTTGGCTTTCTTTTTTACAGCTTTTCCATAAACGTCTCCCTCGGAGTTTTCATTGACGACATTTCTCGTAGCTCGTCGAGGTCTCTTAGCGTGTTGCACATGCGCTTTGGTGACACGCTTCCGACCAGAAACACTTTTTGCAGAAGTAGCAAGGTCCTCGGCAGTTTCCATTCGAGCTGAAGCAGACCCTCGCTTTATCTTTCTCTTGGTTGTCGCACGTTCGACACTGCTGCTGCACGTATCTGGCGAGGTGGCTGTGCGACGGTGGAACCACATTTTTTTGGTCACCACTGAGTTAAGCACGCGGCCCGTAGCGCCGCTATGGCAAGCTAAAATAATGCGGTCCATCTGTTCCTCAAAGTCTGATGACGTCTCCATGTGTTGCTGAATGTAGTCGACCAAACGGCGGCATGAGTTGTAATATTCGTCATAATCGCCGCCTTCTCTTGTACATACTGCCCCCGAAAGCTGAGAGTTTTGGCACACATCAGCCACAGTATCAGCAACACTTTTCTGTAGCGATTGCAACAGCGCTCCCTGGAGCTCGACGATGGTGAAACCCGCGCGGCGCGACTTCGTCGCACGCTCCTCCATCATTTTTTTTGATGTCCTTAAATTAAAAAGTTTGAAGCTCATTATGAGAGTATTTTCAATATTATTTTTATCTCATTTTTCTTTTTGAATGAAGGTACGGGAATGGAAATTAAAAATCAATCAATTGCGTGTCGCCAGTGGCATCGATTTCAGCTTCAATGTAGCTTGTTGTGGTATGAGGAAGATACGATGCTGCATTGTAAAGAGCCCAGGAGCGGGAAAGTCCGTCGTCCATCTTGGTAACTACTAATTTTTTTAGTGCGTCATTTTTGTCAATGACGGCTTGATTCACCAGCAGCAGAGAGAGCCACGGGTTGGAGATATCGCCGGTCGTCACAATTGTTTCTTTTGAGAGAATGTCATCCCATTCCTCCTTAATAAATGCCGTTGATCGTACTAAACCGTTAATTGGTGAAACTGGAATCATCTGGATGCCATGGATGCAATACTTTTCAGCGCTAAACCATGTCGCATAGTCTGCCTTGTTATCAAAAAAGATGCCCGTCACGTGGTTTGGGACAAACTGACGCGGATGGATTGTATTGCCCGACGTCATGAGAAAGTAAGTTCGCACTGCGCGCGCGTTAAGACGGAGCATGAGACTACCCAAGTCTTCGACCGCCTTGTTACCAGAAACTTGTCCCCAGAGTTTCATGCCATAGTAGAAATTCACGTCCTCTGATGTGCTCTCCTGATCTTTACCATCAGCCATGGCAGTCACACCATGGGAGTACGAATGACCCAAAAACCAAGAAAAATAGCGGAACTTTGGAAAGTACGTGTCCTCGGCACTCGGATTTGCTACATCACGAAGCATCGTCCATACCATGGTGTCAAGTTGCGCCATTCCTGACCACAAGGGGTCGAGCTTTTTCAAAATAGCTGATGCAGTCACCCAATAGCCGTAGTGGTAATGGTGGTCATTATAGACTCCATTGCCAAAATCGACCTGGATATTCTTCGATGAAAAGACTAAATTTGTTACGATGCCCTTGTACGTCGTCTCGTAGACCAAAGGCTCGCTAAAACTATTGAATATAAATGGGCTTATTAGTTCTTCCAGCTTGTCGAGACAGTATTGAAGTAGTCTCTTGTCACCATTCACCACCGCATTGTCAGCTGCCATGAGGCATAACGACGCGTATTTTTGAAACAATTTTCCGCTAAAGTACCAACTTGCTCCATCTAGAATCCACTCACTGTAAATATCGTGTGCGAGAATGGGAAGCAACTGAATCTTCGACAAGGCTTTAGCCGACAATTTCTTGGCCGGATAGAAGTCAACCTCCTCATCTGCTTCCTTTTCCGTCATAGTCCAGCGTCCAGATGTCGTCACTTGGGCAACCATGTCACCACGTGTGCTCGAGTGGAGTACAATGGCATCTGGGCTGTCTATTGTCGTAGCCTGACTTAAAACTTCTAGTTGATGTGGTAGTGCAAAATGCAATAGACCTTTCTTGTCACACGTCGCTCCTTCGGTATTCCAATTTAATGAGTAGCTCGTTCGAGAGTGTACTGACAAGTCACCACTTTGAACTACACACGACGCGTAGTCGTCGTAAAGATCAAAATTGTCAGCATTCTCGGGTAGAATTGCCATTCGAATTGTTCCTGTGTAAACCGCTTTGCTTATCAGAGCATGTCTCGTTTTATCGATGGAGAACGAAACGCTTGAGTCGATTATATATATGACCCAAGTCTGTTTGTTCGAAAGGTGAACCACATACTTGCCGGGTGTTGAGCTGTCAAGCAGTGTCATGGTGTATTTGGACACAATACGGGGTGTCAACTCCTTGTATGTTGCAGATACAAATGCCATTCCTTGCACCAGCGCCGAATTCATACAACTTATGCTGCCCCCTACACACATCCGCACTGTAACGCTTGTGTCGCTGAATGAATACACCTCGTACTCTGGTTTACGTGACTTGAATTCTGTGGCTGACAGCGTTAAATCGTTTTGGAATTCATGCCAATAGTACTTGACAACCCCATTGACCTCATCTGCCATTTGACGATACGAATAGGAGTAACAAGCTTGTACTCCAAATGGTGCTTTGACAGGAAGCTTAATTGCGTACGGATTGGCCCACACGGGGAAAGCGACGGCACCAGCGTCAATTGTAGTGGTGTGAATAAGATTCCCCCACCATTCGTTTGTAGGTATCGGTTTTGTTAGCAGCTCGGCATCAACATTGATGATTGGGGCAAGCTCAGCTAATTGGTCTTTCGATTGAAAGAGAGCCTCGGATGGTGCTTTCGTGTCGAATGGAGCAAGGTAATTAGAGTATACACTCTCTGCTTTGATTAAATCTCCTGCATCGTGCACCTCGAGCCGCTTCGCATGGACAATTGAAATCAAGAGTATAAAGACCCTTAACAGAATCAATAGTTGGAGGACGCTCGCCATGTTTAAGGAATTTGACGAAATGAATCACTTCGTGACGAATAAATTCATGTAGATTTTGCTGGCCGAAAAAAGCGATCTTTGCTGTTTGCATTGATTATATTGTGACGAATACAATTTATGAGGCTTTTTATTGAATGAGATCTTTCTATTTTGTTCGTTCGTATTGCGACAGTGTAAGATTAAGATCTCAAAGGCTTTGTGCGAGCTGTCAGACACAGAGCACTAGAATTCTACTTACCTATAAATAGTGACCCTTTTTCCGAAAGTGCGGGGATCGGAAAATCTTCAGCAGGCTTCCGAAGGAAGCGGCTACCCAGATTTATTAAGTATTATTTATGTTGCGAAACACCCTATAATATATATTATTACGTATTTGAGTAATAATCAAGGAGAATACGGATTATTATCTTTATTCTGAATTATGCCAATACCACCAAACACGGTAAGATTGTCGTGGCAACGTGACAATTCTGTTCATTGGTTAATTTAAGTCTTTGAATCAACCCCGCCAATCGCTGGTAGACGCGCGAATGGGTGATGGCAATGAGTCGCGATTTATGATTGTAATGAATATATTAAGTCAGTCAAAAGAAAATAACAACACGTAGGAACCTAATTATATAATGGCAGTTCTACTTTTCCCGATACCAAAGATTTCTTGGTACAGTTGAACCACTCTTTTTTTGAAAGTATGGGGACCGGCCATGTCTGATCGAAAGAGACGATATGCTAATAATTACCGAAACATTTAATCAATGGATCAACAAAATAGAACAGCCGCATCGAGAGGGAGAAAGGAGAAGGATTGCTATGATAGAAGAGGGAAGTAATGATGCTTGACTGAATAATACATTCTGCATTTTTCTGTCTTCTTGCCAACCTAAGAGCATTCTGCATTTCAAAACCCGTCGCTGCTAACTGGCTTCTATGTGCAGGTGACCTGATCACAACAAAGGCTGCCAAAAATAATTTAGAGCTGGAGAGGACTTTCCGCGTTTTACGAATGGATGGCTTACAAGATTCCACCAGCGCCACAACATCTAATCGCGCCAACGACACGGCAAAAGAGTTTTGCCGGATATGAAGGC
Organism: Bremia lactucae; assembly: GCF_004359215.1. Lineage (NCBI taxonomy): Eukaryota > Oomycota > Peronosporomycetes > Peronosporales > Peronosporaceae > Bremia > Bremia lactucae. Next base: position 1,239,808 of record NW_027152213.1, on the reverse strand, counting down.
GATTTAGGTAGAATACGTCAGCACGGGCGCAAAGCCATTTAAAACATGAGCGAGACAGGCGCTAGCAAGCTGACAGCTCACTGGCAGAAAAAGTAAATTTAAGGCCATAAAACAGCAAGGACCACATCACAGTAACTATCTGCGCAAAAGCTGATGGCTCAGAAAAGCTACCGCTGTGGGTGATTGGCAAACGTTTAAGCCTCGCTGCTTTAAAAAGTTAACCAAGAAGTGTAGGGCTGCAAACATTATGTCAACAGCAAAGCGTGATTAACGCTTAATGTTTCCGGGGCGTGGGGCATTCATGAGCGTAATGTCCTAACTTTTGACAGCGATTGCATTTCTGCAATCTCGTATTGTTCAAAAAGCGAGTTTCTCGCTTCCGACATAAGGGAGGTCCATAGGTTCTGGACCTCCAAGCTAGTACCAAGAGGTACTGAACGTAATTATTGACAGAATGCCAAAAAGGGCAACGGTCGCGGGTCCGACGTTGTTGCGAAATCGCATCAGCGAGGCGGACCGCCAGAAAACGGTCGGGGTCAGTAGGGACGCAACGCCCTACTGATCCAGCAACCTCAAGAGAATTTTCAAATCTCTTGACTAAAGTTGCTCCAGACACACAATCATTTTGTGTCTCTGCACCTGGCGATGAGGTATCCCTCATCCCCTTGAAGTCAAAGGTGAGTTGTCACTTAGAGCCCTTGTGGACTGTTGGACGTCGAATAACTTTATTCAGCGCCAGTCGCTACAGGGTCGTAGGCTCAAATATATTGAGCGCGACATCCCTCAAACGAGGATGACGGCGCGTCTAGCGACAGGAGCATCGATAACAGTGATGAAATGCGTTGTGAAATTTCACTACACGTTAAAATATTTACAGTACGATGATAATTTATCGTACTGGATTTAGATGACAAATTTGATGTCATCCTAGGTTCACCTTGGCTCAGCCAAGAATCAGCTGGCAGCATCGATCTGTAAAGATGCCTGCCACTTGATCATCAGATGGCCATCTGATGAACGAGCTTGTGGATGTACTACGAGTGAGTGCGATGGCCTCACTTGTGGTACGGTCATTAGTACGACTGAACAAGATCACAGTGTGATTACTAATCACACTGTGGGGTCAGCTGCCGGCGGCTGTGCGAATGCACAGGCAGTGCCGAAGGTCCACCACTCGAATAAAAGTCGAGTGGATTGAGACATGAATGTACGCCTAGAGGGCGACATCAAAGGAAGATTCCAGTTGCCTAAAAGGGACAGCACGATGATACTAGGTCGAGTAGAGAGTCGACCGTAGAGGACCCGACTGTGATAGCGCAATCACAGTCGGAAGACGTTGAGGGAATACGTCCCCACATACTTGAGGAGAAAGCATCTCAAGTAGTTAATGCTTAAGTAACTAAACGTCAGCATCCCGAGGAATTAATCTCTCGGCAGCCTGTGGAAAAAGGGTCCCATAAAGAAACCGAGATATTGAATGTCTTTGTTTACGACGGATCAAGAGTAGACGCGTATACTCTTGATCTATATGCGCCTCCGAAGTAACTTCAGAGATAACTCAATTTCCAATCGTAGAACCTAAATCGTTCTTTAGAGATCTGCATAGTGGTAGAATCAAGCAGATCTGCGTACCCGTCACAGAAGGACGAATACGTAACCGCTATTTGGTCAGTTGTAATTTTTGCATAGAACGAACGGTTCTCAGCAGCTCATCGATGGACGAAAGTGTCCCCGATGTGAAGACTCGGATGGAGAGATATACTACTCAATCCTGGGAGTCACTTAAGACAAATCCTTTATATAAGGATGTAATTGAATTCAGGAATGTATTCCCTGAAACAGTTCCACGCGAGTTGCCTAAGGATAAAGGCACCCGACATTATTTTGAGAATGATACTTTACATGGTAAAATTCTAAAAGCTTATCCATTGGTACATATAGGCCATTATATCTTCTTTCTCCGCGGTCCAGCCAGCGCTAAACGCGCGCAAAGAGAGAGACAGATAAGACTTTATCACATGTTTAACAATTAGTATATGATTAGGTTAGTATTAAATAGATAGAAACATGTTAAAGTATTACATGCGAGCTACGCAAAGAAGACTGGCGGAATCGAGAGATTCTAAGTGCCATTGCTACTAAAAGTCGAGACTTTTGAAAATCAAGGAGAAGAAGTATCCCATTCGAAACCCAAGATCAAGAGAGGTGTTAAGAAGACTTAGACCTGGGTAAGAGATGCGCATCAAACCAGAAGTAAAGCCAGGTCAAATGAAGCAGAAGAACTTAATTGTATCAAATACAGTTTTTAATTAACCCTCTTTAAAGCAAGTGTTTTAAAGAGTCTTCCTCTGCACGTACTAGTGTACGTGAAGTGACGTGAGGCACCACTTGCACTGAGGCAGTGCGAAGTGGACTTGTACTAAAGCAGTACAAGTCAGTAGCACCCCGTTACATGCAGAAGCTTTGAATTGTATATCATACGCTTGAACAGATGGTGCTTACCCAAGGCACCAGGGGGGAGACCCAAGCTTGTTCTCATCTTAAACACTGCACAGCACATATCCAGTTGAGAAATTGGCTAAGCACAACAATTTGCTTCTTTGCCTCCCACCAAATGCAACCTCCAAATTGAGCCATGTGATGTGAGTATCATACGAAATTTATATGGCGTACTATTTGCTCCTTAATTTCTTTGAAAAAATATTGATGAGCCTGGACATTTCACAGTGCTGGAGAGAATTTGACTGGCAATTCAACTTGAGCATCTGATGTCTGCCCTGAAACAATCAAAAATTGCTTCCTTCGTTTGCAAGATAGGTAATGATGGCTGCAACTCATTGAGCGGCCAACAGCCATACTAGACGAGGTGCAAAATCTTCGTGTCAAATCTTGGTGTCAAATCTTGGGAACCGCAACCTAAATACATCACTAAGTTGCTTGAGCACCCTGGCGAAAGTTAGGGCCTCATTGCACCACTAACAGATGATGCGAATATCGAGCGATCCCGCCAGCCATGTGAGGAGAATGATGACGATGATGAGAGCAAGCCGCTTTCAATGAGCAAGCCGCTGTCAAAATCTCAACGCACAGATGTAAAATTGTGGCTCTAAAAAATCAGCTGTTCAAGTTACAGCAAAGAAAAACATGGACGCTGTTTCTATTAAACAATTGTGGAAGATGCAGGTTAATGTAAGGGAAAAATCAGAAGCTAAGAAGAAACAGCGCTAAATCAGCACTAATTTGCAGTAGTATAAACAGCAGAACCTCTGAAATGCTAATCTGATGGTTTAATTTTTTCTTCATGAATTGGCATGCTAAATTTAAAAGAATATGTTTTACTTCGTCTACAACCCGTTAAAGTTGTAACCTCCATATAACGATAAAAAATATGTGCTCGGTCACGGCTCTATGACTTAAAAGGGGAAGAGGGGATCGGTCGACTCTGATCAAATATAAGTACAAAGAGGTTTTTCTCTATAATAAAATTCATTATAATTGACTTGGTCTGGAGTCGGGACCAGGAAAAGTTATTAAAAGGGGATACCAAAAGAGAGGGGTTCTACTCTATTAGCTTACGTTGCTCAGAACTCTTAGTAACTTAAAACCCTTTCTCTGCGCATCGTGTACGTGAAGTATTCGAAGGCTCCTTTTCCTTCACTGTTATCAGTATACATTAGCTTATACTGAAGCAGTACAATCGAAAGATGCCCTGTAGCACTTCGTGGCTCGTCCAACGACTACATACGTCCCATCCAACATGGACATGTTAGATGAAGAAGGAACGCCCCTCATCAAGGCTCCCACGTTACGCATACATTGTTATCTCACTTGAATAAAAAGCGGTCGGACACCGGAGGTGGTCCAGCCGTTAGCTCAATGCTCTTCCATGCGGCTATCGCCGAGCTCATTTAATACGAACTCGACGCAGCCCGAGAAAAGACCTTGCTTCACTAGTAAGGCTCTCGACAAGCAAAGCAAGTGAGAGAACAAGGTGCTCAAAAGTTGGAGCTGTTGAGACCGCATCATACACATGGTGCTGGTAAGCCGACGCATGCGTGCGACCCGTAAGTTTATATCCGCAAGTTCAAGGCAGTCAAGGGGACTTCTTGTTTCGATAGCAGCAACGTCAAGAGAATTTTTAGGTCTTTTGACGAAAATGCTTCCAGTACACAGTCACAAAGGGTTACTGTTCGTGGTGATGAAGTTACCCTCATCACCTAGCAAACCGAAGTGACGCGGAATTTTTAACTTTGATCCCTGATTGAATGTGGGGCGTCGAGCAAATTCGTCTGACGCCAATCGCTAGAACTCGTAGGTTCCAGTTCGTTGGGTGGGATATTCCTTAATTAAGAATGACAATGCTTTTCGCCGCTTGCGCATTTGTAACAGTATAGAAACGTGCAGCTGGTATTCAATACAGTGATTTAGATTCAATCACACTGAGATATTGTGCAGTCGTACTAACGACCATACCACAAGTGAGGCCATCGCACTCACTCGTAGTACATCCACACGCTTGTGGACGCTCCAAGACGTTCATCAGATGGCCATCTGATGAACAAGTGGCAGGCATCTTTACGGATCGATGCTGCCAGCTGATCCTTGGCTCGTATTTTCTGAGCCAAGGTAAACC
>NW_027152213.1:1196037-1222865 GCF_004359215.1 Bremia lactucae | reverse complement strand
GGTAGCAAGCTCCACATGTCGACCGCAGATCATCCCCAGACCGATGGCCAAACAGAACGTGCCAATCGGGTCGTGGCGGATGTCTTACGCACTATAGCAACTCCCAAAGAGTGGAGCAAGCAATTGCCCTTTGTGGAGTTCGCTATAAATAACAGTGTCCACGCCAGTACGGGTGAGACACCGTTTTATATTAACGGACTGCGCCATCCTCGGACGCCAGTCTCGTTTGTGCGCAGCCCGAGTCTTAGTGGGGGAGGGCCCCTCACTATGCTCGGTGCGAAAGAGGGACATAGTTTCGTCAATATGACGATGACCCATGAGGGTATCATCTCAAAGACAGAAACTTGCCCTAGTGACCCTGCCAGTTTAGCAGTGGTCAATAAAACTACGCCTTATGACCGACCTCTTGGCGGTATCATAGGCGAGTTTGATGCTAAAAGCGTGAGCGAGGCTCAACGCTTTGTGGATGAGCGATTAGCCATCACACGTAAAGTCCGTGACGCAATGGCAAGCGCACAGGACAAGCAAAAAGAATATGCGGACCGAAATGGTCGCAAAAACAATGAACGCTTTAGAGTGGGTGAAAGTACTATTTAGTACTGCTACCCTACCTAAAAAACAGTTATTGTACTACCTAGAGGTACTACGAAGTTGTTGCCGCGTTTCATTGGGCCCTTTACGCTGGTAGAAGAGGTTGGAGACCTAAATTAAAGGCTCACCCTTCCCCCGTATATGAAGACGCACCCCGTATTTTACGTGGGTCGTCTGAAACGGTATGTAGAGCTAAATGAGGTCACATATCCCCATTTGTCTAAGGAGACCGATGGTGACGCCGACTGTAAGTCGAGCGTCGTTCGGGTGAGGGGGACGGTGAAGGCGAAAAGCTATCGGACCGATGCCTCCCACCACGAGCAGGACTTGGAGAGCGAGAGACGTCACGCGAGTAACGCGATTCCCTCAGCATTATCCGTTCGAAAAGGTCCAAGCGAGTCTTCAGGCGCTCATAACCCTGACGAGCCTTCGCTCGGACATCAACGAGATCCGAGGTCAGTCGTGAGACTTGGCTCTCGAGATCCGCAATACGTCGTTCAGCAGCGTTTAACGCCTGTGACTGAACGGACGAAGGTAAGGCAGCCGCGAGTAGTTGGGCGAGATCGCCACTCCTATCGGGCGCCGCCTGCACTAATGGATGCGGGTGGGAATCAACGCTGCCTTGTTGGAAGGTTGCTTGTCAAGGTATCAGATCCTCGTCCAATGGAAAGGTTACCCGAAGAGTTTTGACTCTTAGGAACTGATCGATACCCTACGTACTGATGCGCCCGGCTTGGTGGCTGACTATGAAAAGGTGCACCAGCTGAGGCCTCTTCGCTAGTCTCAAATAGACGAGCAGAAGTAGCGTTGGGAGAAGAAACAGGAGGTACAGTATCGCCCATGATTCTTTCACACGCAAGCGGGCGAAATTAGTTCGCTGCGACCGATGTTTCATCGCATCGGAATGCGGATGAAGCGCAGGAATTCCGCCTCGTATTGGCCGGGCGTTTCATCCGAACGCAACACGACCGGTAACGGAAAAAATACGCCCAAGCGATTTTCCTGAGCCCTCTATGATCTAAAGACGCCATAATAACTATGTGCGTCTACAAGAGCGCGCTCTAGGAGCGACGCTCTTGGCCCATTTCGACGAGGCCATTTAGATGGAGGGGGCATCAATGATATGTCACCCGTCACATAGCCACATCCTAAACGACTGGTTTGTGACACCGACTGAGCACGTTCACGTGTCGTCGGCGGAGCTTTAGGCTCAGAATCCTCTATGTCAGAACCATTATGAAGTATGGTCTGAGCATAAGGCGTTGTGGTAATACCCAACGGAGAAGCGGCTGCGCCTTTATGGGCAGCGCTCTCATTACCTGTCGCTGCGCTTTCCAGCGCAGACGATGGGACAGCATTCGTAAATGATGCTGCTCCATGTTGTGAGCCATGAGAGAAGTGTGGATGGGCAATAATGCCGCATCATTCTTCCTCATGAGCTCGTTGTCCGCATCACTACTATGAGGTGACGGCAACGGTGTCGACTCATTGTAGTCGACCATGAGCGACGGATCAACATCCTCACTGTTTAAGTGGCATGGATCCTTTAGCCCCGTAACGCGACAGCAGCAGTAGCTGTCGGCGTTTCGACTAAGGCATTGGACGCGGCCGGGGAATTAACGCGGCGTGTACGCTTAGTGCGAGGTTGAGTGGGCGTCTTCGCAGACGACCCACCAACGTGGTCCCTTTTAGGTGGCATCTTTGGCGCCGTGTATGGAAATACGTGCGCTGGCGTAAAGCTGCTCGCAGTTCCTCTCTCCTCTTTGTCGAATTTCAAAATGTAAATTCGTTCTTTAAGGGGGGGTGGTGTAACGGCTAAAGTTGCCCTAATGTTACACAGTCCCCGTTAAGTACACTTGGTGTACTTAAGGGGATGGTCAATTACTAAATTAAAGTAATTAGACCCAGCACTCGGGTGTGTTCACATTTGTGACCAACCCATGTGTATGTGATGCACATAGATGCATTCACATTAGGAGGGATGACGCCTAGCGTTATCCTTGATGACGGCTAGCGTCATCCGTTACGCGAGGTATCTAGAAAGATATGCTCGCGATACTTATTAAGTGTTATCTATAGAGATGACGTTTTGATTGGTAAAAATAGGTATTTATATTTATTACGATTAAATATAAATCAGTCTGAAAACTACTTCCAACTTAGTAAGTGCGCACGAGGAGCCGGATTACCGCTCCCGTAACGACACTTAACTAAAGTACTTAGTGCGTTGGGTGAGGCTGCTGACGCGCCCACCACAACTACCTCACTGCACACAAGAGAAGCTGGTTAAACCGCTTCCTCGCTGTGCTAGGGTGTGTGTCTAAGTAGAGCGTGGCCGCATTACGACGTGCCCGCCTGCACATTGCGTATGTCATTTCATGATTCCAAGAGCTTATAATTGTCAGTGAACGACCACAGGCTAGTCACTACAAGCGCTATGATTTATCGCGCACTGGACAAGTTAGTTGCTAGACCTTCCTTAAAAATCTGGGCAGATTTTGGGTCATCCATGCTTCTACAAAGCATACACCTTTTTACGTGAATGGCTTGCGCCACCCACGTATACCTAGCCTTTTTATGTTAGTTAGTTTAAGTAATGTGAAGATGTGTGATCTTGGAAGGCAGCTGACCTCGCATAAAGGTGAACAATCAAATTATGGAGTTGTGCTTTGATTCATGCGCTTTGTACCAATCAAATGAGTGTTACAGCTGACTTTGTTTCAGTAAGACGCTGCTGTACAAATATTCGTAGCCAGTGGTTGGCCAAGCGAGACTTCCACACGCAGATCGCTCCCATTTAGGCGAGGCAGCTCTCAAATATGGTTGTTGCGGGCATCGACATTGGCACAACTCACGGTTGCGTTGGCGTATGGCATAATGGCAAGGTCAACATCATTGCTAATGACCAAGGATTTCGCACTACGCCCACATACGTATGCTTTGAGGGGGAGGAAGTGATCGTAGGGGATACAGCGCTTAATAAGCTACCATCACATGCCGATAACACAATTTATCATCTTAAACGCTTACTGGGAAAAACTCACGAAGAGATTAAAGAACGCGACTTTGTCATTGAATGGCCCTTCAATGTCACGCACAGCACTGATGGCGTCGCAGTGGAGACACAGCGTAACGGTGAAAAGCACGTTGTTACTATTGTGGACTTTATGACGCTACTATTGCAAAATTTAAAAGAGTTGGCGGAGGATTTTACGGGCGAGAAGCTTGAGCACGTTGTTATAAGTAAGCCCGCGCATGCAAGCGATAAGTACACAGAACTGCTAGGCGCTGCTGCTAAACAAGCTGGTGTTGATGTGTTAACGTACCTTAGCGAGCCTTTAGCTGCTGCCATTGCCTACGGTCTCGATGAGTTTATTGACAATGACAAGATGGAGTACGTCCTTGTGTTTGACATTGGAGGCGCCACTCACGACGTAACGCTACTAAATGTCGACAAGGGTTTGTTTCAAGTCGTCGCCGGAAAAGGGAACGATACTCTTGGTGGCGAAAACTTTACTGCTGCCGTATTTGACCACTGCGCCAATTTTTTTCTGCGTAAGACGAAATTGGACGTAAAAACCAACAAGAAGGCGTCAAGCCGTCTTCGCAATGCGTGTGAGACTGCCAAGCGTTCTCTATCAACGCAAACGCAAGTAAATATTGAGGTGGACTCTCTCATGGAGGGCGAAGACTTTGCGCTCAAATTGTCGCGTCCTCGATTCGAGGAGCTCATCAGTGATTGTGTTTACGAGACAATTACTGAAATTGACGCCATTTTGGAGGAGAACGACCTTGAAAAGGAGGATATCGACCACATTGTGCTCGTTGGCGGGTCTTCGCGTATACCGCTCGTGCAGAATCTCGTTCAGAAACATTTTGAAGGCAAACATGTGCGCACGCAAATGTCGCCGGATGAAGCTGTTGCGTACGGGGCCACGATTGAGGCCTCTTGTCTTGCTGAGCTAGTGGGCGCACCCGAGCCCAAAGAAGCGTTAAATTTGGTAAACGTGGTGCCATTGAATCTATCCGTGGCTCTCGCTAATGGAAGTGTGTCGGAACTAATCCACCGCAATACTATCTTGCCTGCTTCGGCCACTGAAATATTTACGACCTCACACGACAACCAAGAAGCTGTGTACTTGCATATTTTCGAGGGTCAGCGCCTTATGGCCAAGGACAATACTCTCGTGGCGCAATTAAGCGTGTCGGGGATTACCCCGCTGCCGAAGGGAGATGCCGAAATTGAGGTGACATTTGCTGTGAGTAGTAAGGGCGCCCTTACAGTGACCGCCTCGGAGCGCAAAGCTGGCCAAAAGTCACTGGAAGTGACCCAAGAAGCTACGCGACTGACGCCTTCGGACGTTGCTGCTATTGTAAAGAAGGCTGAAGACGCCGCCGACGAAGACGAGGAGCTACTGGGAGAGCTGGAAGACGCTGAAGAGGCGGCAGAGGCAGAAGAGCTGGCCGCCAACGCCCCGGATTGTGAGAACGTTAGTGCTCCGGTCGTGTCTGTTGTGCCTGCCCAGGATCTAGATTAAACAACACGCACGTTATTTGCAAGCTATGTACCTTGATATAAGAACGTTTTTCGGTCTGTAGTTTTGACCAGAGCAACAATTCAATTGGGTAAAAGTAGTCGTAGGGTGCCTTAATATATCTAGAACAGGCATCATGGATGATGACGTGAAATCCGCGGCGAGTGCAATGAATGTATGTGGCTATGCGCTGCTTTATTCTTCATTACGCCTTTTCTGATTGCCCACTGTCGTATTTCCTTCTAATCTTGGCTTTGGCTACATTAGGACCGAAGCGCTGATCTTGACTTTGGTAATTTAGTGTATTTCATGAAGAAGTTAAAGTAGCGCTTCATCTCTTACGATGTTTTTTGTTGCAGAGGTCTCTGTCTTTGGAACGGATGAGCTTGAAAATGGAATTATCTCTCCAAGGGTCAAGGATTATCTTATTGGTGCAAAAGCTGCAGCGCTAGGAGAAGACGGCAAGCCCGTTCGGCCTACGGGTGCATGTGGCTGCTTCAGCTTGGCATTCTACCAGCCGGTGCGTGGCTCTAACTAGTAGGCCCAGTGGTGTTCAGTGCCGTCTAATATTGTGTCGGGATTGCAGTACTTTAATGTTGACACGTCAGACATACAGCAACGTCTGATGCGTGCGCTATTACCGTTTATGAAGGATCCAGCGTTCTCTGAGCTCGCACTGGAGTCGCCAGATGCTTATGGCCCATTTTGGCTCTCCGTGACGCTCATCTTTTTCCTGGCATCATGCAGTAATGCCGCATCATTTCTCGACTACGAAGGCAATCGAAACGACTGGTCGTATGACTTTAGTCGCCTCGCCTCGGCCTACACACTGGTAGAGATTTTTCTGCTTGGCCTCCCCACACTCATCTGGCTAGTCGGAAAATATTTTCAAGTGCCAATGACATTACTTTTTCTCTTGTGTCTTTATGGCTATTCCTCGTTGATGTTCATCCCGGCCGCGGTAAGTTGTTGCTGGGTTGCCGTGTGGCCTGACAAAAAAACACTTACATTGAAAAATACATTTGCATCTAGATTTTATGCATCTCGCCTGTGGACGCCGTGGACTGGATTGTAATGCTGATTGCAATGGCTTGGTCGCTATACTTTTTACTTAGCAACCTCTGGCGCGTTATTGGAGAGCATTTGACCAAGGAAAAGATGTTGCCAGTGCTGGCAATTATCAGGTTTGAATAATGTATACAGTATTAGCGAAAAGTCTTTTTTTTTAAAGCTCGCGTGTATTCTGTTTCTCTCGCAGCGGAGCTCATCTAGTGTGGGCTGCTCTTATGAAGCTATTGTTTTTTTAATATGACGTATTATCCTTTGAAATACAAGTACATTTTGAAAGTTCATCAAAGATTTTGGGATGTTCTGGAATGCATTGCTTAAAGATGCATATGACATTATGTACTTACTATTTACTACCATGGCAAACGAGATAGCAAGTAAATTGCGACAAAAATATTCCCTTGAAAAAGCATATATAGATTGCCTAGACGATCTCAATTTCCTCCTCGTTGTCGCTGTCGAACAACGTCCCATTCTCAGCATTCAGCATAACTTCTCGCTCGCCCTCCATTGTTACGCTCAACTTCTCGAAATCTATGTCTTTGCCAATCGTGGTTGGTCTATCTGACCGATTCCTAAGCAAGCAAAGAAAGTTATTCAACATTTGATCACTTAAGGCACACGACACTACTAGCTTACTTGAGGAAAAGCGCTAGCCGAACATACTGCACCGCATTGCGCAGTGCCAACACAGAGTCTGCCGCAACCTCTTCCAGCTCACCCAAAACGCCCTCTTGGTTGAAATACTCGACCAACGAGAATATACTCATGACTAGAAACGGACATGTCAGCACCAAATTGAGAGACCTGTCACTTCATCCAACCCACCCAAGACGACGACGTCAAAAATGTTGCACCACTTGTGCCAAAAGCGCTGTCAATTTTATTTTTTTACTCTGGTAAGACGCCACAATTTCCTGTTTAAACGTAGAGCCTATCTCACCTTTCTAAAAGCCATTACCCGCAACAACACCTCGAAAACGAGGAGCACACTGACCGCGACCTCCAACGAAATGAAAATCAAAGACGACGGACTAGAGTTTCAACACACAAGCCGGCAAATAAGTCGCTTGCTCAACGTTAAAGCTACCAAGAAGCATACGTTTTCCAGCTATTCAATCCAGTCTGCAGTCATTAATTTACAAACAGATAGGTAAACGTCAGAATATAAAACTATCTCGAGAGGTGTTTCAGTTCTTACCCACGTCGCGCACACTAGGCTGGAGATGACCATAAAGAAGTATACGAGACGATAGAAATGGGAAAAGTATAGCCGACTGGAAATCGTCATGAAGTATTCCATACACCCGATGCGTAATGATGCCGGCTCCGCCGCACATGCCATTTATGTGCAACTAATGATTAGTGACGATTTTAGCTAACAGTATTGGTTAATAAAGCGTTATGGAAAGTGCTGACTCGACGTCACGTTACTTCCACCCCAGAAGGTATGAGTAAAAGTCTTTATTAATGTGTCCGCACAGACGCCAATGGCAGACAGGCATCTTACCCCTTGACGTTCAGCTTAACACACTATGTCAAATTGGTCAATGCCTATGCAAAGGAATTACTTAAATTAACTTGGACGATTGTAATATACATACATTCTTAATACCTCCACGTGCGTGCACTCATGGGACTTGATTGTATTTATTAAATAATTACTACGTAAACATCACAAATGCCGTTCAAAACTTTTTTGTATTAGAATCATACATGCTCAATGAATGATAGATTGAAGCTCTCTTTGACACCCTGTAACAAAATTCGCAGCACCTGATGTCTATGATGTTGGCGATTAGATTGAGTTTATTCAACATGTGATATGCCACATATACCCATACGACTACCCTACGGCCCACAAAAGCTGTGTTTAATTAGTATTTAAAAAATGGCAGAACAAAATACTCGGGTGTCTTTAATTTGAGCACACTGTAATTTAATTTTGATTTGGCTTCTTTTTTATTAGAAAAGGTCAATTGGTTGCCAGAGCTCACATTGCGCTACCTAGCACCCATCTTATTCCATCGGAACACTTATCGATGAGCAGAACCAAAAAAAGTAGCCGTGTCAAACGCAATGCTGACGCGGATTTAGCTGAGCTTAGCAAAAAGCAAAGGACAAATAAATCCGACCTAGCAAATGCAGCTCCTACTGCAACTGAGGTTGACCAAAAGGGAAGTCGTCAATGGGCCAAAAGTACTTTTACCAAGCTTCTGGGCGGAATGTCGATGGACATGTTTTTGTCTGACTATTTTGAGAAGAAGCCGCTTCACGTTCGCAAAGAAGAGAAGGGCCAATTATTTAATAGCAATTTGTTTTCGCGCAAGAAGATGCTTAAGATTATGGAGAAGCAGTCGGACCCATTCAGTTTCGGGAAGGACCTTGCAATCTGCAAATATGTCGATTCAAAACGCGAAAATTTCCATGACGAGGCATGTAATGGCCAAGCGTCAAGCAGACAGGTGGCCAGATTATTGGACAGTGGATATAGCTGCCAATTTTACCAGCCACAGCGTTACGCGGACGGACTGTACGAGTTAAATGCTGCACTTGAGGAAGCTTTTGGTGGTCTGGCAGGTGCGAGCGCTTACTTGACGCCTGCGAATGCTCAGGCTTTAGCTCCGCACCACGACGATGTGGAGGTGTTTGTGCTCCAAACTCAGGGCCGCAAGAGGTGGAAACTTTATCGCCCACTGGTGGAGCTAGCGGGTGAACACAGCTTGGATTTGACCGAAGATCAGATTGGCGAGCCTTGGATGGAAATAACCGTAGAAGAAGGAGACTTGCTCTATTTTCCACGTGGAGTCATACACCAGGCATGCACGGATGAAAATGAATTCTCTACGCACGTGACTATATCAGTGTATCAACACACGTCGTGGGCTAACTTTTTAGAGGTGGCGTTACCTCGCATTATTCGACAAGCCTTTGACTCAAACGTCGAATTTCGAAAGGGGCTTCCTGTTGGGTACTTAAATTACATGGGCACTCAATTCGTAGCAGACACAGTGAAAGCAACGGAATTTACGGCCACGTGCAAAAAGTTAGTTGGCAAACTTGCTGCTTATGTGATTGAAAAGGACTTGCAAGAGGCCGCTGATGAAGCTGCAATGGACGTACTTGCAAATCGTTTGCCGCCTTTAGGAGAGAACCAGAGCAAGGAAGATGACGAATTTAGCCGGAGTTTACTTGACAGTAATTTCAATGTTCATTTCAAGAATCGATCACATGTTCGTTTGACGATGGGTGAAGATGCTCTGCAAGAAGCATTTGTTGCGGTGTATTTCTCGCTGTACAATTGCCGGCGGCATCACATGGGCCTTTGCACATGCGATGGCGAATATGAAGACGAGCGGAGCAAGACAGATGATGACGATGAAAAGAGTGACGAGGAAGAAAGTGAAGAAGCTGGCATTGACGACGGATATGAAGTGGACGAAGATGTGACAAAAGCTATGAGACAAATTCCACCACAACCGAAGAGTGTTGTTTTTCCAGGCGACCTGGCGCCTGCACTTATGAAGTTGTATGCATCGTCTGGGGCCGCGCCTTGGGTGTCGATTAATAAGCTAGCAGAGGTTGCTGGCGATGAGACTGCAGTGCGCGGAATGGTCCTGCGATTGTGGTCTGAGGGACTCATAGAAATTACGTCACAGTCGTGCTGAATTATAAAGTAACGATATCATAGAAGCATAATAGATATAGTTGCAAAGCATCTACGATGATCTCGCAAATATTAAGCTACCACACTGCTCCTCTGATTTTTTTCACCACTTCATTTGCTTATACAAACTTGACTGCTGGCTACTTACGAGTTTCGAAGCAGACTCTTTATCGAATGCAATCCATTATGGTTTGACTAGTATCTTCCGCCTCAGAACGTACGGCCATCTGCGAATTGCAGCAAGATTTAGTATGAAGTAATACATCGACATCATACAGAGCATACCTGCAGAATCATGCTACCGCTCTGTTCGTCCAAAGATATTCTCGATTTTACCAATGCTTTAATACCACCCACAAACATGCCAGAGAGCAAAAGAATGTGTGCCTTGGCTTTTGGCTGAGGCACAGACGTATTCTCACAAGGTTGCATGCCAAGGTTTTCAATAACTGCAGCCACGCCTTCCACGAGGCTCTTGTATTTTAATCCATAGCTGCCCTTTACTTCGGCGCTACCGCCAAGGTGCTCCCAAGCTGAACGAAAGTCAGTTACCGGTACCTTAGCCATCAAGTCTGACGCGCCGATCTCAATGTCTTCCATCGGGTATTCCTCATCAAAGCCATCGTCTTCAACCTCCCCGGTCGAAGGATTCACCTCGTGCACTTTAAATTTTAACTACAACAGTCCATACCATCCTGTCAGCTATCGCTGACTTCAGACAAAACAATATTGAGATAAAACCTACTTCGACGTTAGCAAGTTGGACAATGGGGTACAGACCATCACCAATGTATTGCAAGCAGATATAAGAAGATCCAGTCTTGCCATACGCCAGCCTTTCAAGAGGGACAATCGAGTGAACTTGCCACACATCCTCCGGCTCCATGACAAATCCAACGTGTACGTTTGTGAGAAGCTGGTCGTTCACGGTATTCAACACTTTAAACTGATAATGCGCGACATCATTACAGTGTCAGAAGCAGTATTCCTGATGCAAAAGAGTTTACTCAAAATATTACCTGGAGCACGATATGCTGCGCGAACACATGCTTCGTGCAACTGACGACGTATTCTGTTTCGGCTTCTGTAAGCTCCAGACGCTTAGATGAACAGAATAGAGCACCAAGCTCAGCAAATTCTGGAATCTGTTAGCACATATGGGATTCTTAGCATGCCAAGATAGGTAACAAACGATCGATATATACCGTGAAAAGCTCCTTGACAACGTCCTGGGGTTCCGGTGTGGCATCAGTCAAAGGCGTTTCATCAGTCTGGACATCTTCAGCGTTTGGTTCGACAGCCTCTTCGATTTCTTCGACGTGTGGCAGAGCATCGAAAGTTAACGGACCATCCGTCGGTCGCAATTCGTATTGATCAATTGATTTCTGAAGCGCTGTGACACTCATTGGAAAATCCTCGACAAGAAGCGTCCGGCTAATCACCTCCTCACCTTCCAAAATCGAAAGGTACGTCGTAGCACGGTCGCGAACTTCGTCATCGTCATCAAGCTTACAGCACTGCAACAGCGACGAAACGCTAATTCGGAGCGAAGCAACGCGAATGGCAAATTGAGCAAGAGCTGACACGGCTGAAGCGCGCACAGGGGCGTTTTCGAGAATAATGCGGTTGCGTATAAAACGAATGTACAGAGCGGGTGCTGATGTAGTCGGCCCCTTTTGCCCCAATACGCGCAGAATCTTGGTGGATAATTGAGTAAACTCACAGTCTTCGATAAATTCGCACAAGTGAAGCAGCGCAGCTTCCTTGCACTCTTGAATTCGCTCAATCAGAAATAAAATCGCATCCGTAATCGTCTTCTTAAATTCAAATCCACCTTCTTCACGAAGAAAATTTGCGAGAAAGTTCAAAAGTACGCGATGCTTCTGAGGATACTTTACGCACAGATTCTTGATGGCCTCCACGACTACAATCTTAAATTCGTCGGCAATATCGCCCATAAAAGTGGAAATTTGTTTCATGAGTCGGTCTACACTAGACTCGGCTCCTGTAAATACAAAGTGATAGTAATACAATTAATAAAAGCCGCATTAGGCTGGTAACCAAATAAATTACCAGTCTTTAATAGCGTAGTTATGGCTAGAGTTGCAATTGATCGGTTGTTATCCGTGATGAGCGCCTCCATGTCTTCATTGCAGCGCGTCACAAGCATTGGCTGGGAAAGTGCCAATTGATTCAGAGTTCGAACAGCAGCAAAGCGAAGAATTGGCTTCGATGAGCTCAAAAACAGTTGCAGAACAACAATTGCCTGTGTCAGGTCTCTCGAATCTACGGGCAGGGCGCAGAGTGCCCTGGCAGCTTCGTAAATAATTATCTATCCATTTCCAGTTAAAGCGACTCGTCAGCGACTGACTTTACTTGCCGTATTCATTGTTAGCGATGGCGTACCTCGTTCTTCTGACGCAACATCTTTTGCAAAAAAGCATACAGTGGAGCCGTATCTTGACCCGTGGCAGTTTCTCGCAACAGCGCTGCCGTATAACGAATCAGTAAGCAAGTAGCAAGGTTCGAGCGCAAATTGGTCTTTTGAAGTTGCGTAATGAACTTGGATACTGCGAGCTTGTCGTGTTGCCGAATCTGGTAGAGCAACAATACGCCATGGTATTGCACCATATCGTTCGTCGAATTTGCGGCCTCTTGAACCTCATTTACCCACCGACGCACGATTTCGGGATTGCTCTTCATTAAGTGAATACCTGACACGAGCGCTGAGCTTGCTACAAGAGCATTGCGGTCGACAATTGCTTGTTTAATATAACGCTCAATAGCATTTAACATCGAGCCCTATTGACATAAGCTATTAGATTTTGCCATTTCAAACTGATTACGACGAAAGCTTTTTCTTTAAATGAAAGCGTACATCGATGATACGGCAGAGCACTCGGATGGCATTCGCGCGGTACAAGTCGACGTCGGAGCTCATGTCTTTAGTCAGACTCTGTGTCACGATGATGACCTATTAATGCATATAAGGCGTCAACAGATGCGTCTTCTACGAATTTACATGTGGCAATAGCTTCCGAAAAAAACGATATTAATATACCTCGTCAGCGGCCGTGGCCTCGGCCACCTCTTTAATAAACAGGTACATCATACGACGCAGGTTGGCGTCTTTTGATTGAAAGAGCTTCGTGACGCCAAAAAATACAGCAGTAGTCTCTGCACTAGTGAAAGGTTCCCCCTGTGTCAGAATGTGCAACAGCTTGGTGATCAGCTGACAGCATTTCTTGGGGTGGCGTGTCACAGTATTAGCATCCGAAAAGATCTTGGTTTCCTGTAAGACCGTAGCCTTATCTAAGCCTTGGAAAGGCGAAACTAAGCGTACAAGAAAGAAAATATTGTTAGATTCATGCGATCGAGGGAAACAAGCGGATCGCACGAGTTTGTCTAAAAGCGCATCGTCAGCATGAACCGTACTTTGCTCTTCCTCGTCGTTTTTAAACTTCTCCTTAATATCCGCCATGACCGAGGAGATTGTCATGGATGATCCGCTACGGCTGGAGTCGCCTCCACTTCCGTACGTGTCCTGACTTGCTCCCAGCTTCATTTTCAATCGGTCCTTTAGGGCAGCTTGGATCTAGTATAAGCCGCGTGGACACAGTTGTCAGCTGTTTTTTTTGGGATGCTACAGTATCTGGCCTATTAAAGAGCCCTTGGGATTGCTCCACCAATTAATTATTAAGGTATCACGTTCCGCCAATCACTTTACTCAGAGCGAGCCGACCTAAAATGACGCTATCATTTCAAGACTGACCATCTCTAGAAATTTATGAGACGCGCGGGAATACGGTGCAAGAAGAGCAGTCCTGCCTATATTGAACCATTCCCAGATTTGACTTGTGTTGTTAAAGCGACGCATTAGATTAACCTCTTCATCGATAACTATGGCTAAAACTCCCTCCAAGAAGGCCGCCAAAACCGTGGCCAAATCCGGCAAAGGCAAAGGCAAGAAGCGTGTTGAGTCGTACTCGACTTATATCTACAAAGTACTTCGTCAAGTCCACCCTGACACGGGTATCAGTAAGCGCGGCATGTCAATCATGAACTCTTTTATCAACGACATCTTCGAGCGGATTGCATCAGAGGCTGGCAAGCTCTCACGCTACAACAAGAAGTCAACACTTTCTAGTCGTGAGATCCAGACCGCTGTCCGTCTTATGCTCCCCGGTGAGTTGGCCAAGCACGCCGTTTCGGAAGGCACAAAGGCCGTCACGAAATTTACCTCGGCCTAATTGAAGATCAGTTTACCTTAATGTATTCAAATTCGGTGTTTGTTAACACCACCCTCACTCGAGAAATTTGTCAGCTCTCTTTGACCGTAGCTAGTGCGAAATAGTTCGCCTAAGCGCTATTACCGTTAATATAGACTAACCTGGTTTTCGCGTGATACATTCATATCAATCTCGTCTTTAATAAGTAATAAAAATTGATTCAATCAGGTAATAGTTTCATCAAATAATGCTTCAGTCGTTCGAACATGGGTAATTGAGGTTAAATTTTTTTCGACACTTCGAACGCATGTGAAATCAAATGAAAGATAGTAAAGCTCACGATGAAGCAAAATTTTGTCAATTGTTGAAATTCAATTCGGTCCAATGATAATTTTACCCCAACCAACAAGTGGAATAAGCCAGTTGAAGTAAGAAGAAGAATAAAATGACTACGTTGATACCAACGAAACTATTATATTTATATTATGAAATAGCCAATAATATGCTGCCGCTTTGTTCTTTTTAAATGGGTGGTGTCTAAATACACCAAAAACGTAAAGCAGCGGTGAAGCTAGCGTTCTTATTAAAAGATAATGAGCTCGACGGCACAGATTGGCAGCTAGACGAAGAAGAATTATGAACGTTCACCACGAATGCGACGGGCCAACTGAATATCCTTCGGCATAATCGTGACACGTTTGGCGTGGATGGCGCACAGGTTGGTGTCTTCAAAAAGACCAACCAGGTAGGCTTCTGCAGCCTCTTGCAAAGCAAGAACAGCTGAACCTTGGAATCGAAGGTCTGTCTTGAAGTCCTGAGCAATTTCTCGCACAAGACGCTGGAACGGAAGCTTGCGAATAAGCAGCTCTGTCGACTTTTGGTACCGGCGAATTTCACGCAAGGCGACTGTACCAGGGCGGTAGCGGTGAGGTTTTTTAACACCGCCGGTAGCCGGGGCCGATTTACGGGCGGCTTTGGTAGCGAGCTGCTTGCGGGGAGCCTTGCCACCAGTGGACTTGCGAGCTGTCTGTTTGGTACGAGCCATACTTTTTCTTCGACGCAGCTAGAGTACTTAGAAGGGAATTTGAGAATGAGAAGTTTTAGAGAATGACACTCTGACGTATGTCTCCGCCAATCATAAACGTCAGTACTTAAATGAACTAAAATTGCCCAATAGATAGGCAGAACTTACACTCCGCTACAAAATTCAGCTATGCAGTTCCCGGATGCGAATATAGTCAGGTCACTAAAAATAAAAAGTATGAATTTTACTCATTCTGCAATTTCCAACTTGGAACCAACCACTCTAAATCTTACCACTTTCAGAAATCGAACAACGTAGCAATGTCTGGACGTGGCAAAGGTGGTAAAGGACTCGGCAAAGGCGGCGCCAAGCGTCATCGCAAGGTTCTTCGTGACAACATCCAAGGCATCACCAAGCCTGCTATCCGTCGTCTTGCGCGTCGTGGTGGTGTTAAGCGTATCTCTGGCCTTATCTACGAGGAGACCCGCGGTGTTCTTAAGGTATTCCTTGAGAATGTGATCCGCGACTCGGTGACTTATACCGAGCACGCCCGCCGCAAAACTGTAACTGCAATGGACGTCGTCTACGCACTTAAGCGCCAAGGTCGCACTTTATACGGATTCGGAGGATAAATATAGAAAGTTGTGCCATTTCGCTGTCGTTGCTGCAGTATTCGACACGCAAGATTTTCGCCGTGTTGTTCCGCTTTTCGTCATTTCATTTGGTGTTTGAGCACCACCCATTTCGAAGATACTGACTTTACACATTTTTACGTTGTGCGCTTCTTGCATGCTCGTTATGCAAAGTAATGTGTCTAGTATGTACGGTTTTTATTTCTTACCTTCGAGCAAATATTAAACATTCTTGGGATAGTTTTGGCACAATTAAGTTAATGAATTGTGTTACTCTGCAAGCCTTGATTTTTCTATTTCTAGTAAGATCTATGAACAGATGAATCTTATAATTTGTTGTTGCTTTGACATAACAATGGTGTTGATTAAGCGTGTCGCTTACGGACTCTTCAGGAGCGAAACAATGCTATACGTCCTAAAATGTCGTTCGCACCATCTATTGATTACGTGATGCAACAATTGTAGTAAAAAAAATATACGTGGCGAAGATGGTAATGCTCGAATCAAGAGATTAATTGCATGCCAACTGGGTGCATAATAAACACGTCCAAAAGTTCTTGATGTGAACACCGAAGTTCTAGCAACGGATAACGAGAAGTGCGTATAGCGATTTGGTTGATGATTCCTGAGCGCTCCAATTCGTCACAAATAAACAAAAGGGCGCGAAGACGCGGAATTGGCTCAAAGGAGTGAGTTTTACACAAAATCGCAAAGCGCTCAATCACAGCTTCCAGCTCGACACCCCTTTTGCTTATCCCGCGCGTTGCAATTGAGCGTGCTTCCATCTGCAAAGCAATCAAAAAGGTACACTCAAACTTGCTGCACGCACCTAGTCGACTCATCGGTGCTGACACTGACATGGCTTGCTGTGCCTCGTGCAGATCTTCGCCGGTTACAAAGAGCTCATCTTTAGCATTTGCTGCAGTACTCCTTTCGAGCTTAGTAAGCCGATGTAAACAAACTTCGGCAGACTTGCGGCAGAGCGACAGTGCCTGACGCACGTCGCCGGACTGGTGCGCCAATGTCTTGGCACAAATTTGAATAGCCTCGTCACTAAAGATATCGAGCTGAAAGAGTCGCTGCTTTATAATATTTTCCAGCTGAGCCCGAGTATATGCCGGGAAAGTGATGCGATGACCACCTAAGCGACTGCGAATTTTCGCAGGCATTCGCTCTGGAAGGTCCATTGTGTTGGCAATGCCAATAAGGATCAGCTTGGCTGAGGCGGAAGTCTGCCACTCGAGTAAGTTGTACAATACCTGATTTTTTCCCGCCAGCATAAAGTCCATCTCGTCCAACAATACCAGTAACATGGGCCGCGTCGAACTAAAAGAGTTGAATTCACGCTGTAGAATCTCGCAAAGTCGCGCGGCACTCATGTTTGCTCGCAAAGGCTGAGGTTCTTGCTTATTAGTTTTTGACGGCTGCAATGCCTTCCACAAGACACTATAAGCGACGTCCGGGCGCGGCATATGCAGACCATTAACCTCCACCCACGCGAATTCGCATAATTTCGCGTTATCTCGCTGTTTCTCGAGCGTACGGATGACTTCTTTGACGATTGACGTTTTGCCAGCGCCTGGGAGGCCGCTAATGTAAATGGGACCACCGGCACTCTGATGCTCGATAGATGAGCGCAGCGCGGTGTAAATTTCATCGCGCTCATTTTCACGCCCTGTCATCACGCGTGGTAGGCTCGACAGCTGCAATTCCCGACATGCGCATTGAAGTCTCTTCACCGCGGTATCAATGGCTGAGAATTGAGCGCTTTGGGCGATACCAAGATTTGGCATTAGTAATCATGTCATTTACGGCAACTTAATAGAACCAGTTTAGAAATGCAGCTTAGAAATAAGTGGACCTATTTTTATGTAATTTACAAGATAGATGGCTTTCGTAAGATCACTACCGAAAAGGGGCATACCGTCTAATAGCAAATCTTGATGATACGAATGAGAGCAGGTATGAGTAGAAGAATTAATTCCAGCAAAATAAGGTCAATTGCAACAGAGTGGCCAATCATCGCACTCTTGCCGCAATAAGTCAGAACCTAAACCTTCGTGTCGGTGATCACATGCAACTCGGCTTGACGTCTCGCACTGTCGCTTCTATGATGTCAAAATACGAAGTCCCTCCTTATAGACTTGCTATATTACGTGAAGCCATAAATTAACCCTGACGCAGCGTCAGCTGTGACTCATTTTTCTTGCGACATACTTCACTTATTTGGCTCTTACATCTTTTAATACAACATGACTGTTTCACTTTAAAGCCCACTTGTCGTGGCGGCTTTCTGATTTTAAAATCCTGCTAATGAACAGCGTCCTGTTAAACATACGTTTATGGTCAGCTCAGTAAGATACTAGACTGGCAAAATTTCAATGCGCCACAACCTTGGAACTTACTCAGACCAGTTGTGGTGGAAGTGAAAAGTCATAAGCCAGGCGCCACCAATAACGCTGATCCACTTGGTTTTCACGAAGTCTCTGGTGTCGGTCACCAGGCAATTTGCTGAAATTGTCGTTGCCTACACCAAATCACTTATCTTTCGTGCTCATCAGCAACACTTATTTTCACTTCGGCTTACTAGCACTTAAGCACCACAGCCTTCGACTTCAGCCTGACCTTTGCTCTTAACACTTTGATGAAATTCACTCTACTGATGCAAGCGGCAATGGGCGTGGCTTCCACTGCCTCAGCCGTCATGGAGGATATCACGATGTCTCTGGCCGGCAGTGGTTTCGAACAAGGAACAGTGCAAGCATTCAATGATCGCTCGACGTTAAATAGTAATGACTACATGGCTCCATTCTCGACAGAAGACATTTCAAACCTTTTCCAGCGCAACGGCAACTTGACCAAGTTAGCTCCGATCGTCAATGTGGCTTCGAACCTGCTCGATAAGCCATTACCCACAAACAAATGGTGGGGAAACCTCATTCACGCCGCAACACAAAACATGGATACAGTCGCCGACCCAGCGTGGTCCAACCCGTATGCGCTTAAGTTTCCGAAAGAAGCACCTTACGGCATCCAGGTTTGCTACTCTTATACGTATCGTATCATGGCTAAAGAGGTGGAAGGTGCCGTCAAATTTTACACACACGCGTTTCATAACGATCTTACACTATCGGCGACAGAATTCGCGTCGACGAAACCCGACTACGAAATATATTCGTTTAGCGATTTGGGCGTCAACGCTCGTACTTGCGTCTCGGGTAGTCGTACCTGCATGGATTCTTCTCTCGTACATGGAATGACTTTTATCTCCGCCAATTACTCTGGTCTTACTGCAAGCGTCGTTTCGAAATACGCGATGACCCTTGTAAACACTTCAACCGCAGGCAAGTATGTCGTCCAATTGCCAAACAATCAGACGTGGGTCATCTATTCTAGTGACACCAGCGCCTCTTTTTCGATCGATCAAAATCAAACTGCTCTAGTATCGAATGCAGCCTATACTGGTATGCTTCGAGTGGCAATTCTTCCCGACGGCAGCGACCAAAATGTATATGACGCCTACTCGTCCTGTGTCATCATTGGCGGTGATGTGGTAATGGAGTCTCGCACTAGCTACTCGTTACAGTGGACAACTGAGGGGAGTTCGTGCGACAATGTCGGTCTTCTTCACTTCGCCCTACCTCATCACGTGGATGTCATGAGCGATGTTACCACCACGCAATCGAGTGACGCCATTGTCTTATACTCGGCCACCCGCGGACAGATGGTTGGTCAAGTAACTACGTCCGGAAGTTGGATCCTTACAGAGGACGAAATGGAGGAAGATGTGGACTTTTACCCCAGCAACAAGCCGTCTGCTGACGTAGTCTCCCAAATTGACTTGCTGTCGATTCTTCAAAAAGACATTGATGGCGACTGGAAATTAATCACAGGTAGCTGGTACTTTAACGGCAAAGCATACCAGAAATACGCTTCACTGTGCTTAATGGCTGCGGATAGCTCCGTCGTGGGTGAAGATGTGACGCTTTTAAATAAGTGTTTGACGAAGCTCAAGGCGCTTGTGGAACCCTTTCTTACCAACACGCTGGAATCGCCTCTTGTTTACGAAACCGCATACAAAGGCATTGTGACCAGCCAGGTTTTCACTGCTAACGACATCAACGTGGAATTTGGCAATGGAATATACAATGACCACCACTACCATTACGGATACTGGGTCGTGGGGTCTGCTATTTTAAAAAAACTGGATCCGACATGGTCGGGCATTTCCCAGCTAGACACAATGGTGTGGACGCTACTTCGCGACGTGGCGAATCCGAGTGCGGATGACGTATACTTCCCCAAATTTCGTCATTTTTCATGGTATTTGGGTCATTCGTACTCTCACGGTGTAACTTCCATGGCTGATGGCAAGGATGAAGAAAGCACATCAGAAGACATCAATTTTTGCTATGGCTTGAAACTCTGGGGACAAGTTTCAGGTAACAAGGCTGTGGAAGATTTAGGCAGTCTCATGCTGCGTCTAAATGCTCGTGCCGTGCGCACCTACTTCCTAATGACATCAGACAACACCATCCACCCGCCTCAATTCGTACCAAATCACGTCACAGGCATCTTCTTTGATAATAAGGCAGACTACGCGACGTGGTTTAGCCCCGAAATTCACTGCATTCATGGTATTCAAATGCTACCAGTATCACCAGTCAACGGCTTAGCACGCACGACGACGTTTATCCAGGAAGAATGGGATAACATCTTATCAAAGGAACCGATTGTGACGGGAAACGATATAAGCAACGCATGGTTGTCGCTATTGTTAGTGAATGCAGCTGCCATCGACCAAGCTGATTCGCTAGCAAGGCTGGCGACGGTTGCCATGGATGACGGTCTCACGCGTTCGTGGGCTTTGTACAATGCAGCATCTCGTGGCAACATTTCGACTGCCGCGAAAAATACGCCAAGCATCACAATAACGACGCCTGCTATTCCCACACCCATTGCCACCGCCTCCTCCCCAAGTGTGAATCCTATTTCCAAGACGACGCCAAGCCCAGCAACGGAAACGCCCGCCTTCCCCACTGTATCTCCCGGTGCAGCCTTTAATACGCCAACAATTACGGGCGCGCCACCGCTTGCCACGGTACCTACGCCTGCTACTGTGCCTGAGTCCATCACAGCTACGCCGTGTCCCAACTCCAAAATTGGTGTCACTACATCGACCTCTTGGAAGAACTTTATAGATTTAGACAACTAGGCTTGTTGCACAAGCCCATGGTTCGCTGTATATACTTACTTGTATGTCGAGTGAAAAATCATTCAGAAACGTGAGTTGCGCATTGCGTGTCGAAACTCTTGTGCCTTCAACTTCGTCATGATATCGTACTTGAAGCGAAAAAAAATTAAATTTTCATTCATGAAATTCGTAAACACCCCATCATCAAAATGAAAAATTTCTATACATTTGTTTCAATCTACTCGGGCCACTTCAATTAATTCTATTTTAGATCGACAAATTGCCTTACATAATGGCCGTACTCAGAGCAGCCTGAGCCTCAGGACTCATTTGCGCAATAATCTCCTTCATCTGGGCTTCATAAGCCTGTAAAAGTCCACGCACGCAAACCTTCACTTCAGCTTGGGTTTCTTCTTCCACACTAGACGTGGAAGCAAGGGCCTTGGCATATACATCAAGCACTTGCGGCATCAGGTTAAGTACAACGTGGTTCTGCGAGGTCACGAGGCCATTCAGGCATCGAAAGCACACGGGACTTTCGTCCATGTCAGCTTTTAGCGGAAGAGCGCTCAAAAACACAGGTAGCACGGCCTCTAAGGGCATCTTGGCGCTGCCAACCATAATCATGCGGGCCACAGCTGCACATGCGTTGTCCGTCACAACTTCGTCATTACCTGAAGTCTCAAACAGAGGCCGTAGAGCCTGAAGCATCTGCTCGTATGCGCTAGTAAGTTTTTCACCGCTAATTTCTGCAAGAACACCCATGCAAAAAGCGCTGTTGGCCTTCAGTACGTAGTTATCTGACGTAAGACCCTGCAGGACCACGGGATACACGCTCTCCACTAGGCCTAGAGCACCAGGTCCCAACTCACGGAGCACCTCGGCAAAGCAACCAACAGCAGCGGCACGATCGCGCACAGCCCGTAGACCGGTAGCAAACGCCAGCAGCGCTGGAAAAAGCTCCTGAAAAGCGGACAGAAAGTGTTCGCCGTAGCATTTAGCAAGTACGCCAATCAGCTCCGACGCACTTTCAAGCACTGACCCCCCTTCTTCTTCGTCGTCGTCCTCGTCCTCTTCGTGAGTCGTTTGACATATGTGCTCGTGAGCAAGTACCGTCTTGGTAATACGCATCAGCTCATTCATATGGTCCATCGTAACGACGGGGCCCACACGGGCGCTCATGGCTTTGATTGCGTTAAAAGTCTTCTCGACAACAACTTCTTCAGGGTCTTCCAAGAGCTCTTCCACCAAACTCTTCATCACAGCAGATGCAATCATAGCATTGTTGGGCGACAAAATGTTCTTGTTAAAGTCGCCCTTATTCCAAACCTGCACGTCGCTGCTCATGGCATGTGAGGCTTCAAATGAGCAGATAACAAGAGCAGCCAAAGCCTCAGCCACTGCACCACGTACGTCCTCATGAATGTACTCAGTAAGTGGAGCTAAAGCCTCGAGAAATTTCGGAATGTATGGCTCAAACACAGCGCCACCGCAATTTAAAGCAAGCTCCTCTACGGCTGCGACAGCGCGTACTTTTGAGTTTAACGCGTCTGTTCGAATACTGATATGGCGCAACACGTTGTCGTCTTCGTTCTCTTCATCGTCAGAGTCCACGCCACCAAGAACATCCTCATCGTCGTCCATTACGCGAAGTCCTTCATCGCTTACAATGGCTTGCAGCACGTGCATGGCAGCCTGCTCAAGGAACGGTGCAAACTCTTCCTTGAAGATGCTTGAAACGTTAATAAAGTACACGAAAGCTTGTTCCTTGAGCTCCGAGTCGTCAAGCTCAAATGATGAAAAGACGAACGGCATTGAAGGGGCAAAATACGGACGAAAAGGCTCTTTGCCGAGAGCCGTAGCCAGATAGCCTAGGCACTCAATCGCAGCACCCCGCAAAAAGTAGAATTTCGGATCTATGATGCCCCAAAAGGGCTGGATAAGCTCAGCAACTGACGGGAAATAGGGCAGAAAAGCGTCCTTGGCCCCAATAGCAATAGAACCAAGCGCGTCCAGCGCCATTTTCTGCAATTGTGGAGATCCTGTACGAAGCACAGCTACTAATTTGGTCACGAGTGTGTCAAGATACGGCAACACCTGATCACTCTCCATGCTTTGTGTAATTTCATCTAGTACATACAAGGCCGTGGCCTTGATCACCTTGGATGCATCGTCAAGTAGAGTGAGGCCAATTGGTAGAATATCGGTGTAGTGGTCCGTTATTAAGGGCTGCAGGAACTCGGCAAACTGACCGAGAGCAAAACACGCGGCCTCACGTACGTGCTGATCAGGGTCCTGAGCAACGCGGTACACAGCAGGAAGTAGCTCGTTCAAGTTTTGGCACATGAACTCACAACACCCTTCTGATAAAATACCAAGTGTCAGCACACCAGCCTTGCGCTTACGGGCGTCCTGAGCAGTAATGTATTCGTTGCATATACCAAACACCACTGGGTTCAAATACTTGGCAGGCACACTCAGAGCGAGAGAGTCAAGTGTCTGCTGAGCCATGTGGCCCGGAGAATCGTCGTCCTCATCTTCGTCTTCACCTCCCGTCTTGCCCTCACGCTCGAGCAGGTTCGAGATGAGACCACACGAAACGGCTTCGTCGGCAGCAACAATGTCTAGCATCGTCGTGAAGATTTTGGCAACGAGACTCTTCTTTCCAATGGTCTTGGGCTTCTTCTTAATAAATTCTCCCATGGCATAACTGGCTGATGCGCGAGTACTTGATTCAAGCTGATTTGCAAGGATAATCTGGAGCAATAACTCAATAAATTGGGGAAAAGCTTGGTCTAAAATAGGAAACGGATGTGATGCAATCTCGGAGAATACGTCCATAAACTCTACAGCCTCAGCTTCGGCCCCGTTGGCCACGCACTGCTGTAGTACAGTGATCATAAGCGGCACGAGGTCGCGAAAGCCACGAAGGTCCGATTCTTCAAGAAATTCAACAAGGCTACAAGCTGCACGCATAGCACCTACGCGCACCTTAAGGTTTTCGGGGTCTTGCAGAGCTTTAGCGTATAGTTGTTTGAGGTCATTAAAGTGCGGTTGGAGCGACGTGCCCATACTCTCGCCCAATAGCTGCAATAGCTTCATGCTCATTTCACGCTGGTCAACATTAGCACTGCTGGCAGAGGTATTAATAAAAATCATGAGCTCGGGCCATTTGCCAAGGGGCACTTCGTGCAAAGCCAGCGCTGAGATGAGCGACGCTACAGTAGAGCGCACAACGTGCACGGGATCTTCAGCTGCACGACTGAGCAGTACCTGCTTAGTCTGGGCCTGAGCAGTAGCCTCTAGCTTAGGCCAATGCTTAAATATCTTCTTTCGCAGCATGAGCGCGGCCAGCTGTCGCACTTCGGGCTTGGTCGATAGTTGGAGTTGCAAAAGCAGTCCCCCAACTGATGCGATCTTCTTGGTGTAGGCCTTGAGCACCACTTCTGCCTGCTTGATTTGCTCCGTAT
This sequence comes from Bremia lactucae, assembly GCF_004359215.1. Taxonomy (NCBI): domain Eukaryota; phylum Oomycota; class Peronosporomycetes; order Peronosporales; family Peronosporaceae; genus Bremia; species Bremia lactucae. Next base: position 1,198,455 of record NW_027152213.1, on the reverse strand, counting down.
CCGGGTGCGTCAGCTGTAGCAGACACGCCTCCAGCTGCTCTGGCGTATAGTCAGCCATGGTTGTCAATCAATCAAGATAAAATGAGTGATTAACGGCAAATGCACAAATGACTGGTCAACGCTTAAACCTCAAAAATATGATATTTGTCGAGCCGATTAAGGGTCAATCTCGCAAAACTATCTCGAGGTGAACTTGAGATATAATGTTGACTAAAACTACTATTGATGGACTCAACGAGATTATAAGAATACAGTAGAACCCCTCTGAAGTAATACGCTCTAAAGTAATAATACGTCCTAAGTAATAAAATTTCGTGGTCCCGAGTTGGGACTTAAGGTTAAAGTAATATTTTGCCAAAGTAATAAAGTAATATTTTTAAAGCCCCACTATTAGTAGACACATACCCCAAAAGTAATATATTAAGTTGTATCTAAAAAAAAAAATTTTCAAATAACTATACTTCTTTTGCCAGTGAGTGACTTGCTTCTTTCCAGTAATCTGTATCCTTTCAAAATCGTCCAAAACTTCATTCAGTTTCCTGTGAGTCGTGGAAGTATCACACTCCCTCTGCATGAAGTACAGTTTACACAACCTTATTGCATCAAGGACGTCCTTGGCTTTCACGGGGGCTGGCACTTCGCTATCATCCGCATCGGGAATCCCTCCTTCCACTTCTACAGGCAAAGACAATCCATGTTCTTCCATTGTTACTGCCACAATGTCTTCTACGTCAGGACTATAGGCGACCTCTCTCTCCAAGGGGTTGTTGAGGATGGCGTTGATGTCCATTGGATTGCGGTACAGTTGATCATTCTGTAACATCAGGTCATCTGCAACATTTGCGGGGGGTTCGGTCGCCCTAGCAGGAACTTGGATGTTCAAGCTTGATGTCCGAATTTTGCAGTGATTAAAACAATTACGAATAGTTTCCTTGGTCACCATATTCCAGGCCTCCACAGCCCACACCATCGCCTTCAAAACATCCACTTTTTTATGCGCTTCCACATTGTCAAGTGTTTCATCCAGCTCCAATGCTCTTAGCAAGTTGCGATTGAAAATTTTCCTGTAAAAGGCCTTCAAAGTTCGAATAATGCCTGCATCACAAGGCTGAATTCGGGAAGTTGTGTTGGGCGGCAGGTAAAGGATTTTAACATTGGCCAGCTCCGGCAAGCTGTCAATTGGAACATGAGCAGGACAATTGTCCATAATCAGCAGCACCTGTCTTCTCCCCATCCTCCGATTAAACCATTGTAGCCATTCCAAAAACAATACACTGTTCATCCAAGCCTTCGGGTTTGCCCTGTAGTGGCAGCCAAGGTTCTGACGATTGATATTTTTGAGACAACGGGGATTCAAGTATTTCCCAATCACCCAAAGTGGGACACGATCTGAGCCATCTCCGTTGGCACAAACAACAAAAGTTAGCCGTTCCTTGTGCTGCTTGCGGCCCTCCAGTTGCTTCGTTGCAAGTGAACGATCAGCCTAAAGTGAGGAGGCAATAAATTTTAGTATTTGAAGTTGCTTCCAAAGTGATTTCAACTGGCCCCGACATACCTGAAGTCGGTAAAACAAACCCGTTTCATCCATATTGTAGATATCCTTCCATTCATACTGATCCAAAACTTCTCGAATTGCGGGTAAGGATTGCTCGAGTATCTCCATGTTAACCGAACCGCTCTCTCCATGTCTCACTCGCTCTTTGATTCCATATCGAGCTTTGAACCTGTTCAACCAGCCATTGGAGAATTGAAACGTATTTGTGTCTTGATCGGGGTACAGTCTCTCCAAAAAAATCCTCCCCTTTTCTTTATAAAGTTCACCCGAGAGATCCATGACATCTTCGTAAGTTCGCACAAATTTGTAAAGTGCCTCTTCCATGAGAGGGTATTCTACAGTCTTCTGACGCTTCGCATCCATACTAATTTTTGCTCCGTCTCCTGCACCAGCTTTTTCACCTTGGGAGATCCAGTGCTCCTGCTGCTTGAGAATCTTGGAAATCGCAGCTTGACTGACAGTCATGCCAAATTTCTCTACCACCCATTGTGCAATATCCTTCTGTGTTCCACTGGTATCACGCTTCCTTTTACTGATAGCTATGCGGATTTCATTAGTGATAGGAGCATGAGCAACCTTCAGGTGTGCTTTCGCCATTTTTTGTGTTAAGTTTGCAGTTCTTGCTTAGACGTTTAGATTTGCCGTTCCCGTTCTGTACTTCTTATAAATATTTTAGTTTAGTTAAAGTGTCAAAGTTGAAGCTTCACGTCGAGGGTTAGGGTTAGGTAATGCGTCAGCTGCACATTGAGCTTCCTAAACGAAAATTTTCTGGAGAGAAGAGGTTGGCATCTAAAGTAATAAAACGCATAAAGTAATATTACTTTTCGGTCCTAAGAGTATTACTTTAGAGGGGTTCTACTGTA
>NW_027152213.1:1181687-1195403 GCF_004359215.1 Bremia lactucae | reverse complement strand
TTGCTCGCAAAGGCTGAGGTTCTTGCTTATTAGTTTTTGACGGCTGCAATGCCTTCCACAAGACACTATAAGCGACGTCCGGGCGCGGCATATGCAGACCATTAACCTCCACCCACGCGAATTCGCATAATTTCGCGTTATCTCGCTGTTTCTCGAGCGTACGGATGACTTCTTTGACGATTGACGTTTTGCCAGCGCCTGGGAGGCCGCTAATGTAAATGGGACCACCGGCACTCTGATGCTCGATAGATGAGCGCAGCGCGGTGTAAATTTCATCGCGCTCATTTTCACGCCCTGTCATCACGCGTGGTAGGCTCGACAGCTGCAATTCCCGACATGCGCATTGAAGTCTCTTCACCGCGGTATCAATGGCTGAGAATTGAGCGCTTTGGGCGATACCAAGATTTGGCATTAGTAATCATGTCATTTACGGCAACTTAATAGAACCAGTTTAGAAATGCAGCTTAGAAATAAGTGGACCTATTTTTATGTAATTTACAAGATAGATGGCTTTCGTAAGATCACTACCGAAAAGGGGCATACCGTCTAATAGCAAATCTTGATGATACGAATGAGAGCAGGTATGAGTAGAAGAATTAATTCCAGCAAAATAAGGTCAATTGCAACAGAGTGGCCAATCATCGCACTCTTGCCGCAATAAGTCAGAACCTAAACCTTCGTGTCGGTGATCACATGCAACTCGGCTTGACGTCTCGCACTGTCGCTTCTAAGATGTCAAAATACGAAGTCCCTCCTTATAGACTTGCTATATTACGTGAAGCCATAAATTAACCCTGACGCAGCGTCAGCTGTGACTCATTTTTCTTGCGACATACTTCACTTATTTGGCTCTTACATCTTTTAATACAACATGACTGTTTCACTTTAAAGCCCACTTGTCGTGGCGGCTTTCTGATTTTAAAATCCTGCTAATGAACAGCGTCCTGTTAAACATACGTTTATGGTCAGCTCAGTAAGATACTAGACTGCCAAAATTTCAATGCGCCACAACCTTGGAACTTACTCAGACCAGTTGTGGTGGAAGTGAAAAGTCATAAGCCAGGCGCCACCAATAACGCTGATCCACTTGGTTTTCACGAAGTCTCTGGTGTCGGTCACCAGGCAATTTGCTGAAATTGTCGTTGCCTACACCAAATCACTTATCTTTCGTGCTCATCAGCAACACTTATTTTCACTTCGGCTTACTAGCACTTAAGCACCACAGCCTTCGACTTCAGCCTGACCTTTGCTCTTAACACTTTGATGAAATTCACTCTACTGATGCAAGCGGCAATGGGCGTGGCTTCCACTGCCTCAGCCGTCATGGAGGATATCACGATGTCTCTGGCCGGCAGTGGTTTCGAACAAGGAACAGTGCAAGCATTCAATGATCGCTCGACGTTAAATAGTAATGACTACATGGCTCCATTCTCGACAGAAGACATTTCAAACCTTTTCCAGCGCAACGGCAACTTGACCAAGTTAGCTCCGATCGTCAATGTGGCTTCGAACCTGCTCGATAAGCCATTACCCACAAACAAATGGTGGGGAAACCTCATTCACGCCGCAACACAAAACATGGATACAGTCGCCGACCCAGCGCGGTCCAACCCGTATGCGCTTAAGTTTCCGAAAGAAGCACCTTACGGCATCCAGGTTTGCTACTCTTATACGTATCGTATCATGGCTAAAGAGGTGGAAGGTGCCGTCAAATTTTACACACACGCGTTTCATAACGATCTTACACTATCGGCGACAGAATTCGCGTCGACGAAACCCGACTACGAAATATATTCGTTTAGCGATTTGGGCGTCAACGCTCGTACTTGCGTCTCGGGTAGTCGTACCTGCATGGATTCTTCTCTCGTACATGGAATGACTTTTATCTCCGCCAATTACTCTGGTCTTACTGCAAGCGTCGTTTCGAAATACGCGATGACCCTTGTAAACACTTCAACCGCAGGCAAGTATGTCGTCCAATTGCCAAACAATCAGACGTGGGTCATCTATTCTAGTGACACCAGCGCCTCTTTTTCGATCGATCAAAATCAAACTGCTCTAGTATCGAATGCAGCCTATACTGGTATGCTTCGAGTGGCAATTCTTCCCGACGGCAGCGACCAAAATGTATATGACGCCTACTCGTCCTGTGTCATCATTGGCGGTGATGTGGTAATGGAGTCTCGCACTAGCTACTCGTTACAGTGGACAACTGAGGGGAGTTCGTGCGACAATGTCGGTCTTCTTCACTTCGCCCTACCTCATCACGTGGATGTCATGAGCGATGTTACCACCACGCAATCGAGTGACGCCATTGTCTTATACTCGGCCACCCGCGGACAGATGGTTGGTCAAGTAACTACGTCCGGAAGTTGGATCCTTACAGAGGACGAAATGGAGGAAGATGTGGACTTTTACCCCAGCAACAAGCCGTCTGCTGACGTAGTCTCCCAAATTGACTTGCTGTCGATTCTTCAAAAAGACATTGATGGCGACTGGAAATTAATCACAGGTAGCTGGTACTTTAACGGCAAAGCATACCAGAAATACGCTTCACTGTGCTTAATGGCTGCGGATAGCTCCGTCGTGGGTGAAGATGTGACGCTTTTAAATAAGTGTTTGACGAAGCTCAAGGCGCTTGTGGAACCCTTTCTTACCAACACGCTGGAATCGCCTCTTGTTTACGAAACCGCATACAAAGGCATTGTGACCAGCCAGGTTTTCACTGCTAACGACATCAACGTGGAATTTGGCAATGGAATATACAATGACCACCACTACCATTACGGATACTGGGTCGTGGGGTCTGCTATTTTAAAAAAACTGGATCCGACATGGTCGGGCATTTCCCAGCTAGACACAATGGTGTGGACGCTACTTCGCGACGTGGCGAATCCGAGTGCGGATGACGTATACTTCCCCAAATTTCGTCATTTTTCATGGTATTTGGGTCATTCGTACTCTCACGGTGTAACTTCCATGGCTGATGGCAAGGATGAAGAAAGCACATCAGAAGACATCAATTTTTGCTATGGCTTGAAACTCTGGGGACAAGTTTCAGGTAACAAGGCTGTGGAAGATTTAGGCAGTCTCATGCTGCGTCTAAATGCTCGTGCCGTGCGCACCTACTTCCTAATGACATCAGACAACACCATCCACCCGCCTCAATTCGTACCAAATCACGTCACAGGCATCTTCTTTGATAATAAGGCAGACTACGCGACGTGGTTTAGCCCCGAAATTCACTGCATTCATGGTATTCAAATGCTACCAGTATCACCAGTCAACGGCTTAGCACGCACGACGACGTTTATCCAGGAAGAATGGGATAACATCTTATCAAAGGAACCGATTGTGACGGGAAACGATCTAAGCAACGCATGGTTGTCGCTATTGTTAGTGAATGCAGCTGCCATCGACCAAGCTGATTCGCTAGCAAGGCTGGCGACGGTTGCCATGGATGACGGTCTCACGCGTTCGTGGGCTTTGTACAATGCAGCATCTCGTGGCAACATTTCGACTGCCGCGAAAAATACGCCAAGCATCACAATAACGACGCCTGCTATTCCCACACCCATTGCCACCGCCTCCTCCCCAAGTGTGAATCCTATTTCCAAGACGACGCCAAGCCCAGCAACGGAAACGCCCGCCTTCCCCACTGTATCTCCCGGTGCAGCCTTTAATACGCCAACAATTACGGGCGCGCCACCGCTTGCCACGGTACCTACGCCTGCTACTGTGCCTGAGTCCATCACAGCTACGCCGTGTCCCAACTCCAAAATTGGTGTCACTACATCGACCTCTTGGAAGAACTTTATAGATTTAGACAACTAGGCTTGTTGCACAAGCCCATGGTTCGCTGTATATACTTACTTGTATGTCGAGTGAAAAATCATTCAGAAACGTGAGTTGCGCATTGCGTGTCGAAACTCTTGTGCCTTCAACTTCGTCATGATATCGTACTTGAAGCGAAAAAAAATTAAATTTTCATTCATGAAATTCGTAAACACCCCATCATCAAAATGAAAAATTTCTATACATTTGTTTCAATCTACTCGGGCCACTTCAATTAATTCTATTTTAGATCGACAAATTGCCTTACATAATGGCCGTACTCAGAGCAGCCTGAGCCTCAGGACTCATTTGCGCAATAATCTCCTTCATCTGGGCTTCATAAGCCTGTAAAAGTCCACGCACGCAAACCTTCACTTCAGCTTGGGTTTCTTCTTCCACACTAGACGTGGAAGCAAGGGCCTTGGCATATACATCAAGCACTTGCGGCATCAGGTTAAGTACAACGTGGTTCTGCGAGGTCACGAGGCCATTCAGGCATCGAAAGCACACGGGACTTTCGTCCATGTCAGCTTTTAGCGGAAGAGCGCTCAAAAACACAGGTAGCACGGCCTCTAAGGGCATCTTGGCGCTGCCAACCATAATCATGCGGGCCACAGCTGCACATGCGTTGTCCGTCACAACTTCGTCATTACCTGAAGTCTCAAACAGAGGCCGTAGAGCCTGAAGCATCTGCTCGTATGCGCTAGTAAGTTTTTCACCGCTAATTTCTGCAAGAACACCCATGCAAAAAGCGCTGTTGGCCTTCAGTACGTAGTTATCTGACGTAAGACCCTGCAGGACCACGGGATACACGCTCTCCACTAGGCCTAGAGCACCAGGTCCCAACTCACGGAGCACCTCGGCAAAGCAACCAACAGCAGCGGCACGATCGCGCACAGCCCGTAGACCGGTAGCAAACGCCAGCAGCGCTGGAAAAAGCTCCTGAAAAGCGGACAGAAAGTGTTCGCCGTAGCATTTAGCAAGTACGCCAATCAGCTCCGACGCACTTTCAAGCACTGACCCCCCTTCTTCTTCGTCGTCGTCCTCGTCCTCTTCGTGAGTCGTTTGACATATGTGCTCGTGAGAAAGTACCGTCTTGGTAATACGCATCAGCTCATTCATATGGTCCATCGTAACGACGGGGCCCACACGGGCGCTCATGGCTTTGATTGCGTTAAAAGCCTTCTCGACAACAACTTCTTCAGGGTCTTCCAAAAGCTCTTCCACCAAACTCTTCATCACAGCAGATGCAATCACAGCATTGTTGGGCGACAAAATGTTCTTGTTAAAGTCGCCCTTATTCCAAACCTGCACGTCGCTGCTCATGGCATGTGAGGCTTCAAATGAGCAGATAACAAGAGCAGCCAAAGCCTCAGCCACTGCACCACGTACGTCCTCATGAATGTACTCAGTAAGTGGAGCTAATGCCTCGAGAAATTTCGGAATGTATGGCTCAAACACAGCGCCACCGCAATTTAAAGCAAGCTCCTCTACGGCTGCGACAGCGCGTACTTTTGAGTTTAACGCGTCTGTTCGAATACTGATATGGCGCAACACGTTGTCGTCTTCGTTCTCTTCATCGTCAGAGTCCACGCCACCAAGAACATCCTCATCGTCGTCCATTACGCGAAGTCCTTCATCGCTTACAATGGCTTGCAGCACGTGCATGGCAGCCTGCTCAAGGAACGGTGCAAACTCTTCCTTGAAGATGCTTGAAACGTTAATAAAGTACACGAAAGCTTGTTCCTTGAGCTCCGAGTCGTCAAGCTCAAATGATGAAAAGACGAACGGCATTGAAGGTGCAAAATACGGACGAAAGGGCTCTTTGCCGAGAGCCGTAGCCAGATAGCCTAGGCACTCAATCGCAGCACCCCGCAAAAAGTAGAATTTCGGATCTATGATGCCCCAAAAGGGCTGGATAAGCTCAGCAACTGACGGGAAATAGGGCAGAAAAGCGTCTTTGGCCCCAATAGCAATAGAACCAAGCGCGTCCAGCGCCATTTTCTGCAATTGTGGAGATCCTGTACGAAGCACAGCTACTAATTTGGTCACGAGTGTGTCAAGATACGGCAACACCTGATCACTCTCCATGCTTTGTGTAATTTCATCTAGTACATACAAGGCCGTGGCCTTGATCACCTTGGATGCATCGTCAAGTAGAGTGAGGCCAATTGGTAGAATATCGGTGTAGTGGTCCGTTATTAAGGGCTGCAGGAACTCGGCAAACTGACCGAGAGCAAAACACGCGGCCTCACGTACGTGCTGATCAGGGTCCTGAGCAACGCGGTACACAGCAGGAAGTAGCTCGTTCAAGTTTTGGCACATGAACTCACAACACCCTTCTGATAAAATACCAAGTGTCAGCACACCAGCCTTGCGCTTACGGGCGTCCTGAGCAGTAATGTATTCGTTGCATATACCAAACACCACTGGGTTCAAATACTTGGCAGGCACACTCAGAGCGAGAGAGTCAAGCGTCTGCTGAGCCATGTGGCCCGGAGAATCGTCGTCCTCATCTTCGTCTTCACCTCCCGTCTTGCCCTCACGCTCGAGCAGGTTCGAGATGAGACCACACGAAACGGCTTCGTCGGCAGCAACAATGTCTAGCATCGTCGTGAAGATTTTGGCAACGAGACTCTTCTTTCCAATGGTCTTGGGCTTCTTCTTAATAAATTCTCCCATGGCATAACTGGCTGATGCGCGAGTACTTGATTCAAGCTGATTTGCAAGGATAATCTGGAGCAATAACTCAATAAATTGGGGAAAAGCTTGGTCTAAAATAGGAAACGGATGTGATGCAATCTCGGAGAATACGTCCATAAACTCTACAGCCTCAGCTTCGGCCCCGTTGGCCACGCACTGCTGTAGTACAGTGATCATAAGCGGCACGAGGTCGCGAAAGCCACGAAGGTCCGATTCTTCAAGAAATTCAACAAGGCTACAAGCTGCACGCATAGCACCTACGCGCACCTTAAGGTTTTCGGGGTCTTGCAGAGCTTTAGCGTATAGTTGTTTGAGGTCATTAAAGTGCGGTTGGAGCGACGTGCCCATACTCTCGCCCAATAGCTGCAATAACTTCATGCTCATTTCACGCTGGTCAACATTAGCACTGCTGGCAGAGGTATTAATAAAAATCATGAGCTCGGGCCATTTGCCAAGGGGCACTTCGTGCAAAGCCAGCGCTGAGATGAGCGACGCTACAGTAGAGCGCACAACGTGTACGGGATCTTCAGCTGCACGACTGAGCAGTACCTGCTTAGTCTGGGCCTGAGCAGTAGCCTCTAGCTTAGGCCAATGCTTAAATATCTTCTTTCGCAGCATGAGCGCGGCCAGCTGTCGCACTTCGGGCTTGGTCGATAGTTGGAGTTGCAAAAGCAGTCCCCCAACTGATGCGATCTTCTTGGTGTAGGCCTTTAGCACCACTTCTGCCTGCTTGATTTGCTCCGTATCCGGGTGCGTCAGCTGTAGCAGACACGCCTCCAGCTGCTCTGGCGTATATTCAGCCATGGTTGTCAATCAATCAAGATAAAATGAGTGATTAACGGCAAATGCACAAATGACTGGTCAACGCTAAAACCTCAAAAATATGATATTTGTCGAGCCGATTAAGGGTCAATCTCGCAAAACTATCTCTAGGTGAACTTGAGATATAATGTTGACTAAAACTACTATTGATGGACTCAACGAGATTATAAGAATATGTGGAAAACTCTAAACGGATCAAGCACTTTGGATCAATTATTAATCGTGCTTTAAATTTGCCTTTTAAGGCCCGAATGATGGTATTTACAAAAAAATGGCTAATTGCTTTTGGAAGGAAAGTTTTCATTTTAGCTCTTTTTTAAGTTGCTAGGCTGCCTCGCTCCTAAAGTCAGAGAAAGACTTTGAACTTAAAGAGTCCCTTGGTTCTATAGACTTACGCAGTGTGAAGTGGACTTGTACTGAAACAGTACAAGTCGTAGTGCCCCGTTACACTAAGGGACTCAGTGGTTCTTCGAACAAGTGGCAACTAATGCCTACCTTAGGAAGGCTTATTACTCTAACCGATCGCAGCGCAAGCGTAATGGGGGACTGCTGACTTGTACTGCTTCAGTACAAGTCCACTTCGCACTGCTTCAGTGCGAGTGGTGCCTCACGTCACTTCACGTACACTAGTACGTGCAGAGGAAGACTCTCTTTAAAACACTTGCTATAAAGAGGGTTAAAAGTAAGCTGTATTTATTATAGTTAAGTTCTTCTGTTTTCTATCTTATATACTTACTTACTTAAATACTGATACTAAACATGTAGTAAAATCTCATCTGTCTCTTTCTTTGCGTGCGTCCAGCGCTGACTGGACCGCGGAGCAAGTAGATATAATGGCTATATCTACTAATCGATAAGCTTTCCGAATATTACTACGTAAGATAATATTCTCCAAATATTATCTACCTTTTGTATAAAATATTAAGGGAGATATCATTCCCACCGGAGTTTAGTTTTTTTCTTATTTCTAGAGATTAATGGACTACAAATGTATATAACGTTACGAATTTTGTGCTGCTGGCCGAAGGGGGCATCTGTGACTGGCCCTGGTATGACCAACTTGAAGGCAACGCCGGCAAGTAGGTTGGGCACGCGTTCTCTCACTGACAGTGACACTGACAGAGGTACTAGGTTCAACTCTTGCTGCCTCTAAAACCATGGCGTGCTCATAAAACGAAAGGTCACGACGCAGCACTGTGGCACTAAGCGACTCTGCAGGCCTACCACGACCACTCTGAAGCACAGGGTCAAGAACAGTAGCCGCATTACCACTTTCCTCTATTCTGGAGAAGGTCTCATCCATTATCTTTGCAATCGAGGGAGTGCCTATTGAAACTCTGCTGTTATTCGTTTAACTGACTGTTGAAAGGATGGTGCATGGCTTGTGGAGGCAACTGGCAAGGTGAGATCTAGTCTGATGGCAGTTGTTGGTGCTAATTGATCAAGCCATCAGTGCTTGTTGAAGGTTTCCACAGAGAGCGGGGTAGGAAGGAGGAATCGATGCACACAGGGCCATCCCATACTACATATAATCAGTTGCCAACAGCAATTACCATCACAGGTACCAAGTTCAGCTTCAAAACGGTGTAATGACTGCTGGTGTGCTGCTTTTAATGCATGACTGGAGATCTAAAGATGACATAGGCATAGTTAGGAAAAGTACACAGTGAGATCTGGAATGCAATGAGACATGCTTTTCAACATATTTTTTGGCTCACTTTTTATCACATGCTGCCATAATATCCCGTCGCCTAAAGGGGTAAGGCGGCAAGTTTTGTCATTTGCGATCTGCTTCTTTATCTCATTGAGCTTAAATAGGCAGGCTTGGTCGATTATCTTATGAATGACATGTAGGTCACCTGTTGAAGACTGCATCCATCTGTTAAGGCCGTAGTGTGCACTCTCCACTCGTTGTGTCTAAGTGTGCCCAAAATGGTTCTTGTTTTTAACCATGCCCTGGCATTTTTTTCTTTGTAAGGCAACCATTGCTATTGAATATAATTGAAGGTTTCTGCAGGGCAAAACTGCGAGAGGGATTGCACTGCCTCTTGGTACCTTTCTTCCGCTGCTGCATTGACAACAGCCTTCCAATGCTCCCTCATCAATGAATCAAACGCCATCTGTCCTTCACTTCCAGCAGGAAAATGCTTGCGAACATTTCCGAGAATATTTTTTTCGATATGCCAAATGCACGACATATTTTTGCAAGAGGGGAACAGGATTGCAAGTCCATTCATGATGGCATCTCACGGTCCGTTACAAAGACGAGATTATTGCAAGGTATGTTTTTACTACCCAAACTCTAATATTTAAGGAACTGCATCAGTAAGAAAAAATATAAAACACTGCAAGGAATAAGACGAGGAAAATGCTACTTACCTCTTGAAATTGTGCCAAGGTCCATTCATAGTGCTCCCTAGTTTCCGCTGGAAGGAAACAAAGAACACAGTGTATGTTTGGTTGGTGGAAGTTAAGGAGACGCAGCGAAAGATATGCATTTTGTGCTTGTTTCTCTTGTATGTTGATTTCATAACAAACACCAGATTTCCACACCACTGTGCAAAACTGTTGCGGTTGTGGTGGGCTCTATGTATAAGTGCGTTAAAATTTGATTATCGTCTCGCTTCAATACCCATTTGGCATCGGAGTTTGCTAATGGTCAAGCAGTGTTTCCAGAGGTGAGCGGCCTCCAAGTTTCTGTCGCCGCAACAATTTTTTTGCATTGTATAAATCTTGAGCAGTTGCACAGCTGCTTTGGTCAGCAAGTTGCAGAGTGCGCAAAATATTGCGAGGTGCAACACCTGCAAGGGTTTGTTGCAAAATGAGCGGCATGTTCTGGTGGATTGCCTTGTTCCTCACTCGAGGATATGCTACTACATCAGCAGGTTCATGGTTGGGTCCTGTTTCAACAAGTATCACAGTCCAAGTATTATCCAATTCATTGACTTGACGAATCCTAGCACAGTCCGTACTAGTTTTACTCTAAAATGGCAGCCTGTTTTCCTTGATTTCTGTGCAGGCCTTGCACCATGTCCCTCATACTTGTAGACCCCATGATATTTGCATCTAAAAAGAATGCTCTTCATTGGCTGTTCCACACCCTTTCCATACCTTTATGAGCGAAAAGTGCAAATATCGTATTGTTCAGCTTCAGAGTGAGCTTGAAGAGCTTCTTTTGCTATCGCAATTGATCGGTATGTTTCTTCAGCTGGAGGAGCAAGAGGGATGGTGAAGAAATATGGATTTGAATTTGAATTTGAATACGAAAGCTATATGGTCTTGATCCCAGCGCGAAGAACTTTCGCGCTAAGAAGATTTTTTCTCGATGCTTTTCTAATGAATCAATGGTACAGTGGCGTCAACAAACGAGATTTAATCTCGTTGATACAAGCCTGGAGTGCTTCCATTCGCAATGTCAAAGACATTGGACGCGAAGCTTGGCTTCATAGACTTAACGCGATTCGCGTTAAGTTTAAGAATCAAACTCCAACTGGTGCAATCATCAAATTGCATTATTTAACTCGTGAGGCAGGACTTCCATGCCTCACGCGGGGTGATCCCTGTCATTGTTGTGTCGACAACAAGAAACGAGTGAAAGGGGATGTATATTCCCTTTCTTTCGCCCTGAGGAAGGGCTCGCATCTCTATCGAGATGCGCGATGCGATTGACGTTTTGCAATCGATTTACAAGCGCCAGTAGCGCATGTTTTTCGATCGACCTTCTGATCCGTCGGATGGGTCTCGTCATACTGACGGGCGAGGCCTTCAATGTCAACAACCAGCTGGGAATGAGGCTTTCAGTTGTCATGCGAAGGTGGATAACCGCGCCAGCAAAACAGATAACTCGTTCGTTACCCCTTCACATCACGGTGGTCTAGAATACGTTCCACAAAGACACGTTGACCACCGTGGGAATCCACCAATGGTTGTGGCGGAGGAGGAAAATTAGATCCGACCCATGCGTCGGATCTAGAGTCGAAGATCGACAAACTCGATCGCTTCCTTCATGATTTGGAGGAGGGACTTGATCACGAGCGCGGTAAACGTCGCGCGTTAGAGCAGACGGTGCAGGCTCAACATATTGAACGGTTAAGCGACCGTTCGAAGAGTGTGTACTCCATGTTAGAGTACGAACGATAATATCACGCTCTTCGTGATGAGCTGTTTTCCGCTCATCGCGGTTTCGAGGATCTTCGGACCCGGCATGAGAAACTTCAGGTTCAACATGAGAACCTGGTTCGCGATCACAAGAATCTTTTGGGGATTCTTAAAGGGTGTTCAGATCCGTCCTCGGAAGGAACCGCGTACCGATGGTACGGGCGGAGCCGACCAACTTAAAACGTAGGATGCGTTCGCATCCTACGTCGCAATTCTATTGTGTACGCATTGCCTCTGCGAAACAGTACACGGAAAGGCCCAATGACCTTGGGTAGTAGTTTACTGCTACCACATCAGTGACTACACGCTTAGGTAAGTTTACCGTAGAAAGTAGTACTAGGTCATTAATTTTTAATGAAAGAACGTTTGCTCTTCCATGTTTGTCTGCGTTCCGTTTCTGACGGTCCAATGCTAACGCATTGGAATCCTGTACGAAACGTATTACTGATTCTCGAGTCAGCAGAAACTCTTCTGCTGACTCATTTGTTTTTTTCTTTTTTAGTACGCTTTGTGCGTACTGCCATGAGATCATTCTCATCTTCGATGTCGATATCTTCGACATCGACATCACTCGCGTCGTTGTTAACTTCGACGCGTGATGAGCATGGGCCAGAATTGGATTTGCTCGTGCGAGTCCACTCCCCCCTTAAAATAGAGGATCCCCCTAATTGGGTGGGTATGCGTGGATGGCGTAAGCCATTCACAAAGAACGGTGTATGCGTTGTAGACGCATGCACCGAATTATTGATGGCGAATTCGACCATCGGTAAAAACTCGCTCCAATTCGGATACGATTGGACGTAACCTCGAAGTATCTCTTCGAGGACGCGATTTACGCGTTCTGTTTGACCATCCGTTTCTGGGTGATCGGATGTTGACATAGTCAGCCGTGTTCCGAGAGATCGGAACACGGATTGCCAGAACGCCGCCGTGAATCTCGGATCTCTATCCGAGACTAATTCACGGGGTAACCCAAAGAGTTTGAATACCGTGTCGATAAAGACACGGGCACAACTCGGAGCCGTAATCGACTCTGGTACTGCAGCAAGATGTACCATCTTGCTGAATCTGTCTACAAAATAAAGGATTCCATGGTTTTTGTGATCGTCTTCGGGAAATCCGAAGACGAAGTCCATAGATACGGACTGCTATATCCCTGCCGGAAGTGGTAGAGATTGGAGAGGTGCACGGGATGAAGGGCTAGGCTTCACCCGTTGACATACCTCGCAAGCTCGAATGTACTTGCGCACAAACTGATACTGGCGGGGCCAGTAAAAGTCGCGACTTACTGTGAGGTAAGTCTTCTCACGTCCACGATGTCCACTTGTTGGAGCATCGTGACACTCATACATGATGCGCAAGCGCAAATCATTGTGAGTCGGGACGACCACACGTGGAGTGTCGCCAGTAACGGCTGTGTAATACAATAAGCCGTTGCGTGTTGTGTATCGATATAAAGCCGGTAAATTTTTAAAAGATTTATCGGATGGATTCATTTGATGATCCAGTAAACGCAGAAGGTCCTTATCTTCTGCGTAGGCTTTTTTATGTCATCAAGCAAATTTGATGACATAACCCTCGTAGTGAGAGTTGCAACAGTGGGATTATTTTCACTGTTGGTGTGCACAGCCGACTCGAAATCAATTCGGCGTGATAACGCATCAGCGACGACATTAAGTCGTCCTGGTTTATATTCCACGGAGTAATTATACTCCTCGAAGAAGGATAGCCACCTCGCCATTCTTTGCGAGAGGTGTGGGCTGTTTACGGCCGTGCGTAACGACGCATGGTCCGTATATACGATGAACGGTCTATCTCCTAGGAGATAGACCCCAAATTTAGCCAATGCATATTTCATGGCAAGAAGTTCCTTGTCATGCACTGGGTAATTGCGTTCAGCCGGTTGCAGCATACGTGATTGGTAACAGACGACGCGCGCTCCGCGCCGTCTGTATCGTATTGCACTAGCGCACAGCCAATTGCGAAATCGCTGGCGTTATAGACCACATCAAATGGTCTGTCTTGATTTGCAATCGCCAAGATGGACGATTGCATCAAGCGTTGCTTGATACCTTCAAAGGAACGCTGACAATCAGCGTTCCATAACCATTTCTCCATTTTTTTCAAGAGACGAAAGATGAACTGTCATCTCTGCATAATTGCGAGAGTACTTGTGCAAGTACGCCGCTAAACCAAGGA
>NW_027152213.1:1164013-1178534 GCF_004359215.1 Bremia lactucae | reverse complement strand
GTTGTACTAACGACCGTACCACAAGTGAGGCCATCGCACTCACTCGTAGTACATCCACACGCTTGTGGACGCTCCAAGACGTTCATCAGATGGCCATCTGATGAACAAGTGGCAGGCATCTTTACGGATCGATGCTGCCAGCTGATCCTTGGCTCGTATTTTCTGAGCCAAGGTAAACCTAGGATGACATCAAATTTGTCATCCAAATCCAGTACGATGAAATCATCATCATACTGTAAATCTCTTAACGTGTAGTGAAATTTCACTACGCGTTTCATTACTGTTATCGATGCGCCTGTCGCTAGACGCACCGTCATCCTCGTTGGAGGGATGTCGCACTCAACATATTTGAGCCCACGACCCTCTAGTGACAGGCGACGAATAAAGTTATTCGACACTACGCAGTCCACTAGGGCTCTGAGTGACAAGTCATTTGTCACTTCTAACTTCAAGGTGATGTGGGATACCTCATCATTAAGTGCAGAGACACATAACGATTGTGTGTCTGGAGCAACTTTAGTCAAGAGATTTGCAAATTCTCTTGAGGTTGCTGGATCATAGGGCGTTGCGCCCCTACTAACCCGACCGTATTCTGGCGGTCCGCCTCGCTGTTGCGATTTCGCAACAACGTCGGACCCGCGACCGTTGCCCTTTTTGGCATCAGTCCAAAATTACGTTCAGTACCTTTCGGTGCTGGGCGTGGGACACTATACTCATGAGCGTAGTGTCCTAATTTCTGGCAGCGATGGCATTTCTGCGATCGCTTATTGTTCAGAAAGCGTTGTCTCTCGCTTTCGACATAAGAGAGGTCCATAGGTTCTGGACCTCCAAGCTCGTGTCGTCTTGGAGGACGATGCGATGACGAACTAGCTTGAGCCTGTATCAACCTAAAGATCTCCTATTCCGCAACGGATATTGCTCCTTCAAGCGTATTCAGTTCCAAGCGGAACAGATGGGTCTTTACGGGACCATCCGTAAGATCTTGCATGAACACCGTAATCAACGTGTGTTCATGGACAGGGTTATTTGTTATACAACTCGCTCAGAGTCGTATATGCTGGGCATAAGCGTGAAAATCACGCTTGCCTTGTTTCAGCTTCAAAAGCTCTGATCGAGCTCTGTTCCCAGCCCTAGGCAGCTTAAACGTCTGTTCGGGCCGGGCTTTAAAAGCTTCTAGCGAGCCAAATCCATATGAGTTGCTGAGTTGCGCAACTTGAGGCCTAGTGCGCATGTATGTGCGATGAAAGATAAATGTACCTGTGGTCGGGTTGTTGGCTTTGTGGTGTAGTGGTGTGATTCTTGCTTAGGGTGCGAGAGGTCCCGGATTCGATCTCCGGCAAGGCCCTGTTCTTGCTTGCCATTTGAAAATACGCCCTCTTTCGTTTTTTCAGGCTGACGCATCTGCCCAAGTTTTTGGCACGACCTGCCAAATTTGACTGGGCGAATGCGACTTGCATTTGCTCGTCGACGATGTGACGCGTCCTTATAGCATCGTCCAACTCGACAAACCATCTCAAGAGGGAGTCTTCTTCGACTCCCCTATACTTAGAGATGTCAATCTTTTAAGTTTCGAGACGACCCGTTTGCGTCATCCCAGGTACAGGGGTCTGTACCTGCTGTAACCTCATCAGTTCTGCGTGTTGAGAGCCTTGCTGATTAAGAAAGGCTACTTTTTCCTTCATCTCGTCACGTTCATGTTGTTCGAACTTGGCGATGGCTGAATGGAGGACATCTCTGTCCAAAGCGGACAGCATGGCCAGGATGGCATCATTTCCTACGGTCGAACTAATTCGTTCGACCGTACTTCTTTCTTTGTCATTCAGAAAGGAGTAGCTATCACGCGAATGGTGATGCGTATTTCCATTATCATCTAATATTTCCATGTTAGATGACGGAACTGTGGTCCTTGGACGGAAAGTGCTACCAGGTGTAACGGGGCACTGCCGACTTGTACTGCTTCAGTACAAGTCCACTTCGCACTGCTTCAGTGCGAGTGGTGCCTCACGTCACTTCACGTACACTAGTACGTGCAGAGGAAGACTCTCTTTAAAACACTTGCTATAAAGAGGGTTAAAAGTAAGCTGTATTTATTATAGTTAAGTTCTTCTGTTTTCTATCTTATATACTTACTTACTTAAATACTAATACTTAACATGTAGTAAAATTTTATCTGTCTCTCTCTTTAATTCCCTGAGCATGGAATTCGTGCCTGGATTTCCAGCGGGGCGCAGGGTCGCAACGACGCATTAGTGATCATGGACAGGTTTAGTAAGATGTTGCATCTTGCTTCTGGTGCTGCTTCCAATTCGGCCATAGAAAACTGCGGCTTTCTTCGTCAACATGGTATTTGACATCATAGCATACCTGCCACGATTTTATCCGATCAGATATCTCGATTCACGACCACATTTTGGTCGCGGCCGTTCGAAATTCTCGGCACCCGTCTAATAATGTCAACCTCCGCACACCTAGAAATGGGCAGACAGACTGAGAGAGTCAACCGCGCATTGGAGGACGTGTTGGGCAGTAACGCTACTTCATTTACGTCACGGAGGAGTTCCTCCCCATGACCAATTTCGCTTTGAACAACGCGACCGAATTGACTCCCTTCTATGTAATTAACGCACGACTCCCGCGGGCACCAGCTCTTCTTGGCTTGACCGGTTCTTCTACTCTTGTTGAAGGAGGAACACCGGATTGTTAGGTGTGAAAGAAAGTTTTGCGAAAGCAATTTAGCGATTAATTGCGCGTTGCGCATTCACGCACCCAGTTCCAGATGCACCTGTTGCGGCAACTCGGTAGGGGGCTGACTCCATTATTAATCATCGTGCTGTCCAATTCTTTCCATCGTCGCGTTGCCACTTGCCTCCGGGTGTTCCGATGTGACAACTTCTCCGCCAATGTTCCCTTTATCGAAAAAGGCAATTTATGACTTCGAAACCAAACATCAGTCGGTCGCGCAATTCGGGCATGACGCTATCGGTACCGGTCGTCAAACAGAGGGCGTCCGCAGACCAGTGCGAACGCAAGAACCTCGTGAATTTTAAGGTTGGTGATTTTGTGCTGTTATCGACATCGGGGATTCAAGATGCATCAGTGACGAACTCGGTGTATTAAAAGTGGCACCGCGGTATTTTGGTCCCTTTAAAGTTACTAAGGTGATAGAGGGTGCCTACGAGCTAAACATTTCTTCGTCTATGCGTCTATATCTCACCTTCTACGCTCGTCGCCTCAAGCGTAACTGGCCGGCGGTCCTCCCGTCGGAGATGGATCAGGAGCGGGTGCGTAGCACGGTCTCCTGTGACACGGAAATCTTAGTCGATCGGGCTGGTGAAGCCCCACGCAACACCGCGTTGGCTTGGCGAAGAGAAACGTTTGATTGTTCCAAATGATCCAGGCGTCGCAACAATATTTGTAATTGGGGACAAAGCCTCTTTAGCGAGAGTCTCTGCAGCTTTCGTTAGCTCACGTGCTTGGCTGGCATCATCAACAACAAATATCATCCGACGATCCACAGCTTGGAGTTGTTCCTCGATCGAAACATCTGGATTCGGCACCGTGTCTATCAAACTTCGGCACCTCGGGCGACGTTCCTGCGCAACGCTCCTCCTCCGCTAGTTGATAGTGCTAGGAATCGACGCTGGCTTGTCGTACGTATCTTGAACATCGTAACTCGCCACAGCTGGGTCGTGGCGCTGCTCGAGTTCGGTTAAGTGCTGTCCCGAAAACGCCGCACTATCGCGCTCGCTGGCTCAGTAGTCCTCTGGACAGCAATTCATGGGAACCTTTCGCACCCTTTTCGCGGACATTCCGGATATCGTCACCAACTATGACAGCGAGGCGAGTGGATCGTGGATGTGAGTCCTCCAGCATTGCGAGTGTGTGAGTGCTAGTGCCAAGCACACACACTCGCAATGCTGGAGGACTCGCAGATCGCGAACGAGTTGGGATCGGTACAGAGCTCCTTATATTCTCCACGATCGTCAGAGTCCGCCTATGCGCCCTACAGTTCATCGCGATTTCTCTTATACCTCCTATCCAAGTATACTCTTCTTCCGACAACGGATAGTCATCGAGAATTGTCACTCATTGAGCGCGGCTTGGCCGCGCTATGCCGTTTCGTTCGCGGCTCCGACAACATTCCCGCCAGTGTACAGTGCAAGCAGCTCAAACATCAAGACAGCTCGGATACGACTTCGCGGGTTTCGTCGAGGCCATAGCATCGGCGTCGCTGCTCGCGCAACGGTTCAAGTTCGGCGACGGACGTTTCGGTGGACTTGGACGAATGCAGTCCAAGACTCGTCCAGCGAAGCCTGCGTCACGGCACTTGTAGCCGAGGTGGGCTTGCTTTGTGTATGACGTCACCGCCACCACATCCTGCGTATCTCTTCATCACCACGCGAGCGTTCAATGCCGCTGCAGTCGTACAATTCCAAGACGCGAAGACTCTCCGCGTAGGAGCGCAGATTGTTAGGCACCGATCTATTGGCCGGGTGACTGGGCTTGGATGCTGTTGCTGTTCATAATCGTGTGATTCTTCGATATGTTTACCACATGTGCTATCTTGTGAGGAGATGGTGTAACGGTGTGTATCGTTATGCAGCATGCTAGTGCGATCTAGCGAGTCTCGCTTAAGGATCATTCGCTGAGTACACAATAATACATAATTAGGTATGCGCTGTACCCAAGATAGCGGACGCAGCGCGTCGTATATCTTTACGCTGATAAGTGGGGTTCATATTCATTTTCAGCCAGTAAAATTTCGACCTTTATTTGAGTGGCTTTCTAAGTAGATGAAAACTAATTAAAAAATGAGAGATGAAATTAACCTTAAACGCGCGCTCTGTCACGCTTCTTACTCTTAACACCTAAATAGGGACTATTCGATTCATAGGGACTGAAACAGCTATGATCCCAAGGTTAACAAATTCTTCCACCTCTTTGCTCTATACGCGAGGCGATGTGTACTTCGACATCTAATGGTGAGTTTAAAAACTCGGTTTTATTATTCGGCGAGCGATTACGTATCACTCCACGTGCATTAAACGGGCCTATGCCTTGGCGTATCGCAAACAATGTCAATTTTGACATTCAGTGTGGTGCCATAACGGCCGACCTTACTCGGTGGATTGCACCTGCCACTTTACGTGCTTCGTAGAGATTTCACACCCTCAAAATTTCGGCCCTAGACCCACAATGCTTTCAGCATTTAGTGATTCGTCATCATAATGAGTGTCACTCGATGGAATTTGTGCTGTTTCACAAACAGTCAATGAGCCACGCTCGAGCCGAATGCTTACATCATTGCAGTTAACAAACTCATACATTACGGTACAGCACACTGACACTTTCCATCAGTGGATCGAGCAAACAGCGCTTTTGCTGTCTTGCAAACGTACACGGGCTAACCCCTTCGCAGAATTGTCGCTCTGCCCTGGGGCGACTGCAGGCGGGTTCATAACTTGCCAAAGTTTTGTATGAAACCTTGTGCGTTGCGTAGGCCTTACATCAATTCCATGGTTCATGGCGTTCAAGCCAGCCATACCAAATATTATATCATACCTCGAATCTAATCAAGGACAAGACAGCATTACATGCTGTCAAAGTCCAAAATCTTTATACCTTAGTTCAACGGCTTCAGGCACGGCGACACGAGTGCTAGTCGCTAAGCGAACAGATATCGAATTACCTTCATGCGCTCGAAGACTCGGCATATCGCTGACTCCCTTTAGGGCGAACATAGTTACAAGACGCTGTTAAGTGGCCTGTGCGAATAACAAGCGCAGATTTTGGTGGGGCCAAGCCCTGTTTATCCTTACATTCAAGAGGTGCGACAGAGCCTAATTTTATCTCGTCGGGTACCACGCGCCAACGAGAATTGGCGCTTTCCTGCACCGTGCCAGATTTCTGGTGTGATGCGGGAAGATTGCTCTTTCGAGCTTTTTGCAGGTTGCGCAATTGACACACCGGATGCAATTACCCAGTGATACCGCACACGAAATATCCACGGATGTTTCGTTGCTGTTTCACAGCTTGAATCTTCTTCTTCTACATGGCCGAGGTTTATTTATTATGGTATATTAGATAATCGTAGATGCGCCGAGCAAGCGTGATAGACTAGCGTGCCGTAGCGAGCGGCCTATAGTTAAGCTCAGCATATAACGCAACATTAACAGTCGCTATGATTTTACCGGGTGGACTTAAAAACTTCCGTTCTGGCCACGCCCGTACTAGGAGCTTCCATAAAATGGTTACTAGAACCGCTTTTGACAATGGCTCAAGCTTAAAAGCAACAATAAGAGTTTGCAAACTCTAGGAAATAGTTTTTCTGGTCTTGTCTCCCCTAACGGAAAGAAAAGAAGCGTGAGCGCACGCGATTAGCCTGACTAAATGGGGCAAGCATGCGAGAAAATTGCTGTTTTAGCGTGTCCCACTTGGGAAAAGCGACGTATACAGACTTTATGTGTATGAGAACCATCCTCTGGCTCTTCTTCCGAGTTGGAGATGGCCATGCTATCTCGCTGTTACTCTGTTTTGAGTATAGCCGAGGTCATGGCCATTTTACCCTCTCCAATCCAGGAAAGGAGGGTTTCTCCGTGTTTGCCCTCATATGTCTTAAGAAAAGAGGGTGGGGAGCCTTACGCTACTGGAACGCACCGACCCGACAAGGATGACGCTAAATAGTCATGATTTTGTCTAATAAGAGTGAGGTCGAAGTGCATGAAGGCGCCGAGCCGACCTCTGGCCCTGAGACATTTGCTCCTGCCCAACCGAGGCTTTAAGTTATTAAAACGCTAAGAGGTTCGGAATAGATTGACTATCACAGAGGACCAGTCTATAAGGACATAGGAGTAGATTGCTGACTAGTGCTACCAGGTGTAGTGGAGTGACATCGCTCCTTAAGTCAGAGAAAGACGTATCGATTCAAAGAGCGGTTTCGTTCTATAGACATAATTAGTAAACAACCCCAAGAGTTGTAAAAGTTCGTAGAGCTTATTGAGTCCGGGTCAAGGGACTGAGTGATTTGCAGAATCGAATGGCAGATAGTGCCCGAAAGTATGCACATTAGTAAGACTGTTTTAGTCCGTACATGGCTTGCTAGAGTCTTAGCACGAACAGTCTTTTATCATTCACGCCGAGGTTTTAAAACATCTCGGAGCTCTTAAGTCATCTTCCTTTTCGGCTTTGACGCGAGCGCTTGGCACACCACCGTGCCGCGCGTATGCCCCAGATCGCAAGTACCACATTGCCGGATATCTACTTCATCACAGCCGAGGACGTATAGGTATATCCGACACCACACAATACTTGGTGCCAGGTTCTAGATCAATATCGTGCCCGATGCCCCTATATGCAGGTAGGCGGCGCGGCACTTCTTCTGGGAACACATCACGATTGTTCCACAGAATCTCAAAAAACGGGCTGTCTGCTCAAGGCTGGAATGCCTTAAGAGACAGTCCGATTTGTTTCTTTTTGTCCTTTTCTAGGACGCTCTGGTGCATTGTAGACGACGCGCAACAGTCCACAAAAATCTCTTCTGGAACTGGTGCGACTACCTCTTGGATCTTTCTATCCTTAAGTTCGGACAGGAACAGATCCCACGACATCTCCCGGAGATTTTCTATCTCCTCAACGGAATTCAAGACGTGCTGGAGCACCTCGACTGAAGATGCCTCCACCATTTTTTCTTCGACGGCCTCGACCACCTCTTTCGAAGGCCCGTCTCTTTTTACCGGGACTGATCCAAAGGTCATTCGTTTTGACGTGCCTTTGATCATACTTTTCTGTCAGGTACGTTTTTCGTGTCGCCACGACCTTTGACGGGGAAGAGGGTGCCGTTGCGTTCTCGGCTAACGCACCCCTTCCAACCGCACCAGGCTTTAGGCTCTGTGCCGGTTCTTGCGATGTTTGACTTCTTGTCAGCTCGCTGTCTACTGCCACAGGCTCTCGGCTCTGTGCAGGACCATTGGACGCGTGACTACTTGTCATCGTGTTTTTCACTGCACCAGTCTCGCCGAGCTGGGTTGGACTTGTTGACGTCTGACGCCCTGCCAATGCACCCTCAACTGCGTTGTACACGACAGTAGTTGCATATGCCTCTCGCAGGAGCACATCCTTTCCGGTGTCCTGCGTAGAGTAAGCAACTTTGCGTGTACGCCAATCTACCCATGGTTGATGTCTTGCCAACCATGGCATGCGTAGGATGAGGTCATACGGACTCTGCATGCCTAGCACTGTGAGCTTCTCTCGACAGATGAAATCACTAAAGCTGAAGGCGAGTTCAACTTGGACGCCATCAGACTTAACGAGCGCGCCGTTCGCTAAACGAACGGTCGCCTCTTCTCGCTTGCCATCCTGGCAAAGCGACTCATACATCGCCGGCCTCGTTCTTAGAGCCGCAAGTTTTAAAAAATTCTTTGATGCACCTGAATCCACGAGAAGGGTCATCACATGGACATAGCCTCGTACTCAAGCGCTATTGACCAGCACGGTTGAGGTCCGAATCTTCGAGACCTCTGGGACTGTGCTACGCATTTTTGATAACTCTGAACTTAGAAGTAGCTTCACAGTCCGCGTCAGTAGCCCCCCTACTGCGCTTCTGCATTTCTGAACCCTCAGCGGTTGATGCCTAACTCACGCGTCTTGCACGCTGGTTCTTGCCATCACCTTCGGGTAGGGAGTCCTCTTGCTAGGAGGCTTTGCCCCAGCAGGGACTCTGGCATAGCACCGAACGATCATATAGCCGCGCTTGCCGCACTTGTAGCAGACTACGTCTGCATTGCCCAACTCCATGGGAGTGGCATCCGACCTCTAGGCCGACGGCTTATACCAAGCAGTCGCTGAGGCACTGTTGAAGGATTGCTCCTCAATTAAGGCATTTTGATTTGCCTCTTCCATCGGCGACGGCGCCTTTCTAAAAAAAGGCATGTCACGATGGGCCGTGCCGCATTCCGGTATCGGACCCACAGTAACGGACGCCGACAGCGAGCGCATCTCCTGCACATATTCTAGCAAGGATCGCTTCGCCTGTCGCGCTTCAAAGAAGCGCGCCTTAAGCAACACTTCGCTGTTCGGCGGCTGATATATGGCAAATTTTTGTCTAAATGATCGCATATGAAGGAAACGCCTTATCATCCGCCATAAGCGCCGAGTACGCCCACTCTGAGGCCTTCCATCGCGCAAATGCGACATGGCATACGACACCATTCGAGTGTCGTCCTCGATGAGCTGCGCCATACCGCATTGCACCACGGCTAACAACCAGTGCACAATCGTGTGCGCTGCAGTTCCATCAAACTTAGGCGAGTCCATCCGAATGGGCCTCGGCTGATGCGGCCGGGCAGAGAGAATCTCAACAGTCCTGTTAAAAGCCTCGCTTCAGGCCTGCTCACGCCTAAGCTCATCCTGAGTCTTAGTGACGGAGTCCGCCGCGGCGTAGCTCTGTGCCTCGGACGCGGCCCTTCGCTGTCCAAGCACGAACGACTTAAACGGCTACGACTGAGCAACATGTTGCTCAGGATGACTGCCCAAGAGTCGGGTGCGCCAAGTGCTCTGCCACCTCCCGATGATGTTCGGAGAGGTGGGGGAAATGAGCCCCCCAATCGATATTCAGGCTCATCCTCACTAACACACCCAACGAAGTTTGTACCCTAGGCTAATTTTCGTCACGGAAGCGGTAATTCGACTTCAGTGCGCACTTGTAAGCTAGGAAGAAGTTTTAAGACTTATTTATATTTAATCAAAAACCTTCTATCTAATTAATAATCCACCTCTGTAGATGTGCAGCCCTACATTGCGAGCGTTTTCGGATGACGCTAGCCGTCATCCCTTTCTAATGCGAATGCACCTATGTGCATCACATACACAAGGGTGGGACACTATGTGAACCACACCCGATTGGCCCTTCACTGACCATCCCTTGAAGTACACCAAGTGCACTTAACGGGTTTGTGTAACAAAGGGCAACTTTAGCCCGTAACACTCACACACAGAAATCACGTAAATTTGGGCCTAATGTCGAAAGCCGCTAGCGCTGGGTTTCGCGAATTTTGCGGCGGTGTGCAACACGCCGTGTCCCTTCACCAGATCCTTCTATTCTATGTTCAATCGCGCCTCGTTTGTGTGTCAAGCCTGAAGGTGAGAGCGTCCAAATTGTGTTCTATTGCAACAACAATCCCAAATCAGATTTCTTTGCCCGTTTAGTGCTTTGTTCTGAATGGCCTGATTTTTTTGGGGAGCATTTACTTTTTCGACAAAGCAGTCATTCCTGTGATCCACATGTTTGGAGAGCTACTGTACCGTTCATTTTCCTATGGGTGGGTTATCCACGCTTACATTAATGTGTAATCTAACTCTTGATGGCTGTAGCACTGCAACTGAAGTTGATGATGTGCGGGATCGGGTGGATGGTTTCGTATTTTTACTATACCAGGTAGACAATGACAATAAGATCTCTGATCTCAGTTTCTGCAGACTTGTGATATTTTTATTTATCGTAGGTGCTGTGGATGTATCCGATTTACTGCATCAGTTTCATTCTGAATACAATTTGGTACCAAGAAATTGCCGACGATGGTACATAGAGCTTTCTTCAATGCATGTGACTTAAAATATT
This sequence comes from Bremia lactucae, assembly GCF_004359215.1. NCBI lineage: Eukaryota > Oomycota > Peronosporomycetes > Peronosporales > Peronosporaceae > Bremia > Bremia lactucae. The sequence goes on along the minus strand of NW_027152213.1, from coordinate 1,167,919 downwards.
TTACGAAGATTATTCTGATTAGCATACGTGCAGCTTCATGGCAAGCCGTCGCCGACCCCAGTGTCCGACATGATACGGTAAATACTGAAAAAGGTCAATATTTTTTCGAGATTCTAATTATTGACTGCTTTTCAAGCGATGAGCTATATCGTGCAATCCTTGTGGCCTTTTTTCTTTTGCAGACGGTTTTGTCGTACTTGATCCCAGTCATCGGTCCTGCGACGAGTTTCATTCATCTAAGCTGGCTGTATGCACTCTATTGCTTTGAGTACAAATGGTCCCTCGCTGGATGGAGTCTTGAGCGAAGACTGGCACATCTGGAGCAAAATTGGGCTTATTTTGCAGGTTTTGGAAGCCCTTTTACTCTGGCTACATTCTTCGTGCCAAATTTTGTGAGCAAGGGCATATTTGCACTGCTCTTTCCGGTGGTATGTTGTATTTTAGTCTTACTTCTAGATCAAAATCAACTTTCAGTTTATTGACTGCGAATGTGAATGTTTTTAGTTTATGCTGCTAGCGATAGCATGTGACCCTATTTCTGAAGGCAATGAAGCATTCAAGAAACTACCAATCTTTCAGTAAGTTGAGCTTTCAGGCCTTGCTCACGTACAAAATATCGTATTAAAATGCCAACATGCACACTGGATACAGCTTTTCGCGGTGGTGGACTTTGCAGTTGCTTCGTCGAATCGGAAAATCAACTGGGTTGAAGACGAAAAAGCAGAGAGCGGTAAATAAACAAAAGCGAATCGAAAGAAGCTGAAGGACATGAACACATGAGATTTCATCGCAGTGGCCTTGCATTTGCTAGTTTACGAGACGATAATGGATAAAAAAAATAATAAATTGAGCGTTGTATCGATTGCTTTGTGTACAATCAACTGTGTTAAGGCACTTTAAGAGCGTGCGAGAGGGCCAAAGTGAAAAGCTTTTAAGTTTAATAATAATGCTTGGTATTATTATAAACTACGATCTTGTTCATTACATATTCACATATATTTTCATATCTCTCGCGCAATCAACTTGCGTGTTATCAACTTTGCTGCATGGTACGTGCGTTCGGTAAAAGAAGTTCAAGCTGAATAGCACCACAGCTTTCTCACTAGCGCCAAGATTTAATTTGGTGTGTTTATTGCTAATAGCTCATGCCGGCACCACACATGTCTTAGTCTTCTCAATCAATTTTTCGGAACGCTGGTATCAAATATCCCGTAACCTCTATCTTTAGAGAGCTAGCTCATTACACTACCAAAGTATGTATAGAATAGTAAATAAAAAAGAAATAGTGGCATTACATACATTAAGCAAACAATCCTTAATCAACATGCTTCCAAGGAAGCTGACGATCCACTCGTTACATCCTCCAGATCCGCAACTGTTTGCTAACGATCCTTCATGCGGCCTCTCCGCAATGCGCGAATAAGTCAAAAAGTACGGAAGTTTTCTAAAATATGCATGCTCATGAAATAGTTACAGGAACTGTCGTGAAATTGTCGGTGCAGTGAACTTCGAATTAATCTGTTTCGCCGCCGAGATCATGCGCTCAGCGTCATCTTGAGACATTCCTCGGCGAGCCGTTAGATCGCGCTCCCTATATCAAGATAGCAAGGCCGTTAAAGACCTAAGGTTTATATGTGCAAAAGCACTTTCACAATACCTGTTCCATCCATTAATTATCTGACTACGTCCGGCTTCAAGTTTTGCCTGCTCGGCTTGCTTGCGCTGATGTTGCTCTAACAATGAAGGGCCACGGGATTTTAGCAATTGTTCCATTTGCTTGCGCATTTCTTCATCTTGCTTCGGATTTGCAACTGGAAGGATCGATTCGTTTACGATTGACTGTGCTGTGGCAGAGGTTCCAATAGATCTAGCAGCTGAATCACTTGATGCATTTTCTTGGCGAACGTAGCCAAGTAGCTCCCTACAAAAAATAGGCAAGGGTGTGATCAATCTCTTGCAGTACAACAGTCTAAGACACTTCTTTTGTACATGTCAAGCTTAGCGCGATTCGCACGTTCCCTTTCTTCCGGTAAATCGAACCATGTCTTATCCACTGCCGCAGGATCCTTACTAGAAGATGACACGTACAGAAGTCAGCATGCGCACTTTTCGACAGCTGGAGCTCATTGTTAGTTTAAGCCTTACCTTCGAAATGCAACGGATTTGCCAGTTAACAACTTGCTCTGTGGCCCGAGAGCATCCTGTAATGTAGAGTTTTCAAACATCATGGTCATCCATGCTTCTCGCCTCATTGGCGTATTTCCTGCCTCTTTGACCGCTAAACCTCTGTCACCAGCACGTGCAAGTTTCCACTGTTCCGTCTCTAGCAGATTTGCCTGCTGTGCCATCTTCAGCTCTGTGCTTTCATCTGCTGCGCGGAACCCCTTCATACCAGGTAGTGCTGGACCCATAAAGTCCTCTTCATCATCACTCTGAACACCAGTATTCGAAATTCTTACTAAAACAGAAGGCAGTGCTGGACCAATGGGCAAGTCCCGTTTTATCGGTCTATGTATCGTTGATGTGTCTTCAGCTTTAGCTGGTTTTAATTTAGTATTCTCGTACTCTTTTGCTCCTAGCTGAAGCGGTACCAAAATTTGTAAGAATGACCTTTTGCATGATCCGTTCAATCCTGAATTAACCGACCTTATCACTGTCTGCAGTCAGCATATGTTTCAATACGTTCATAAGACTGGGCTCTTCCTCATTCTTCTTCTTAGCAAATGCCCCTTTCGGCTCTTTTAGCTGAGCCATTTCTCATCGGTCAGAATTGTGTTCGACATCGTCACAATATAGTATTGACAAACCTTTATTAGTCCAAGCAAAGGGAAGAGGTCTTTGAGCTTATGACGGATACGCCGGTTCTTAATGCCCCCGATAACGGCAATTTCTCCATCGTCCAGCATCTGCATTAATGTTAGCAGGTCATTAACTAACTCTGGTGTCTCCGTAAGTAGCTCGCACAGCACTTTCCTGGCCCGAATGAAGTCTGGGACAGGAGCATATTCGTTCTCGCCGTCATTCTCACTGCCGTGAGCGCTTTCTCTGTGGCGCCGATGAATCTTTTGCGTGTTGTACTTGTGTTGTTTGTGTTGTTTGTGTCGTTTCTTCTTGAAGTCATTGCAGTTCCGCTTGTGCCGCTTGCGCTTAATCGTATCGTCATCATTTTGCCGCTTAAGCCGCTTGTTCTCAGCCATACCGGCGTTTGCTTGTGCTAAAAGTGTGGCACTCAAATTTTACTGTTTGGTAGCTTCGCGTTCGCAATAAATTAGTGGACCTTGTCGAGATATCACCCAATGCCGAGCCCCCGGTTGAATGTTACAGTTTGAAGAAACATTTTACCATTTTAGCAAAACGACATTGCCGGCGGCCGAAATCTATTATAAATTAGCAAGGGTAATTTTTTAGATTTAAACAATTAGAAAAAGTGCAGTTCCCATTTTTGATGTTAAAGCGCCTAGTGCCTTCCTAAGGCTTGCGCATTGATCTGTGAGAGACAGAAGCCTTTCTAAGGTACATACTCTCGGGCGCTAGTTGCCACTGGTTCTACGAACCCCTGAATTCCTTGAATTAATATTCATTGACTTTAATTATAACGGGGTGTATCGCTACATGGAATTAACACTTCAAGGCTGTTAATTAATATATTATCTAAAAGGTAGATAATATTTGCAGGATATTACTTTATATAGTAATGTTCAGAATTCTTATCCATAAATAGGTATAGACCATTATATCTATTTATTCCGCAGACTAATCAGCTGTAGGAGTAATCAAAGAGAGAGTTACAGATAAGATAGAGATAAGAATTCAATTACATGTTTAGTATTAGATTATAATTAAGTTAGAAATTACAAGATAGAAAGAGAGACACTTAATTATATTAATACAGTTTTCATTTGACCC